>NW_007578257.1:96806-165614 GCF_000690725.1 Stegastes partitus
GTTGTCTGTCTCTAAGTGTAGCCCTGTGATAGACTGGTTACCTGTCCAGGTGAACCTGCCTTCACCCTGAGTCAGCTGGGATAGACTCCAGCCCCCCGTGACCCTGGTGAGGATTAAGCGGCGTTTAGATAATGGATGGATGGATCATTATTTAGCCTTTCTTATTGAATCATATTGACTCCTCGTGTGGTGGTAGCCAGCAGATTGGGTATTTCTAGTAAATATAGTGATTTCATTTTACTCTAATCTGTTTCTACTTCATGTCAGTTCTACCATCACATGAAGGATTAGGAATGTTAAGATCAAACCCAATACTCCACACAGCTTTATAGTTTTATAGCTCTGCAAAGGAGAGCAGAGAAAAAAAAAAAACCCAAAACACACATAAATAACCTTGACTTGACAGGATATTGCTTACATTAAATATTATAGGACAATCAATACAGCTGCATTTGAGGAATGTGTGAAGTGAAGATCAAAGGAATGCTGAAAATCCTTGCAGAAGACAGGATTTTGTATCCACACAGCAGCGGAGAAGAATGAACTGTTTGAACCCATCAGTTGGTAGATAGAGAGGCGGCACAAATATACAAAGGCTTAACTGTCCAAACAAAGCAAAACAACTGCTTCTAAAACTTCCACAAAGGAGCCAATTTCTGCATTCATTGCAGAGCTCACTTAGCATTTCTGTGCATGGTTTTTAGCACCTGCAATGCGAACGGCACGGTGTGGATTATAAATCCGTGCGAGGTAATAACACGGCTTATTAATCAAAACAATGGAATTCACTGCCTTATAAAGCAAGGCAGGATTACGGCACATAAATGCGGCGTACACTGAAATATGGCTTATGAATTTATACAAACCAACACAGCAGCTTATGGTGCAAACAATAGAACAGTTTGCTTTACAAATCAAATCTTATAAATTCAATTCATGCAGTAAAACGGTTTGTAAATTTACATGCGCCAACGCGAAAGCTTGTGAATCTAAATAACTCAACATTTTGTCTTGTACGATGCACAGGAAGCGTCGACACAGTGAGCATGTACACAGACTGCTTATTGTGTGACTGGAAAGTCACACAATAAGCCTCAAACATGCTGCAAGGTAACAGTTCGCTAATACCTGCAGGGATTTTACATGTAGAGCTTTTTACTAGTCGTGAAGAATTCCATCCATCCATTATCTATACACCGCTTAATCCTCACTAGGGTTGCTGGGGGGACTGGAGTCTATCCCAGCTGACTTAGGGTGAAGGCAGGAGACACCCTGGACAGGTTACCAGTCTATCGGTTTGAAATCCTATAGATGTGTTTAAAAAATGAAACCTCTATCATTAAACATGAATCATGCTCATCATCCTGACTATGTGTGTATGTGGTTGCATCAAATTTGATTGCATATTTTATCAAGCTGCTGCCAAACTGCCCCACAACAGTCATCATGCATACATTCCTGTATTACTAAATTCTGATTTAAGCTTAAAAGTACATCAAAAAAGTACCATTTCAAGCTAGTGAAAACTTGTGTGTCTTTAAAAAGCTGCTGAAATTAATAATAAGTTCTTTTATTTAATAAGTTTGCTTACATGTTTGTCCAATTCTGGCACTAATACTTTTAGTAATTACTTACCAAGTAAAATATCTTTTTTTTTCCCCACCGTGCAGGCTGCTTAATGCAGTCGCTTGCTGTTTAAAGACAACTAGGACAGTATGTAAATATTTATGAGATGCTTAATTTGCAATTAAATTACAAATTGGTCTATTCAAGCAAAACCAGGGTTGTTGGTGCTTCTTAATTACTCTTGGGTTCATGACCACACACGCTCTGTCATAGTTTCAGTTTTAAACCTTTGGCTTTTCCTCAGCAGTTACATTCATAGTTTGTCACAAGCTACAGACGTTCAGTCAGTGAATATTCGCCTTAATTTCTCTGCTACCGGTGGCCAGTTTTATCCAGGTTTGTTGGTTTGTTTTCATTCCACGGTGTCTTTGCTGAGATGGCACACAAAACATGTGCAGACTGATAAAACCTGATAAAAAAAAAAGATGGATTTGTTTTCTTTTTCTCCTGCAGATCTATAAACAGACCCTGAGGCTGAATCGGGCATTAAAACTGCAGAATGGAACTGCTGATGTTGAGATAAACAGGGCGTCAGTAATGATGAAGTTTGCAGGTGGTGGGTTACATGACTGTATGACGTGCAGGTTCAGATTCATTTACAGATTATTTAAGACTGTCCACACAGCTGCCTGCTGCATGCTTGTTTATTGATTGTGATTATTGTTCAGCGGACAGGAACCATCGACTCAGCACTTTCACATTCAATAGTGCTGAGAAGCTGGTGGCATTTGGCCAAAACCCGTTTGTTGTAGAATATTTTGCTTCCTTCAACAGTATGTAGATATAATAATTCTTTAGGAGGAGACCAGTCTTGGGGATTGTAGCGTCTCTGGATCCAAGTCTAGGAGAAGTTTACACTGTTGGCTCATCATCTTTCATGCAGCCGATCAGGCAACAGGATTAAGTCGAAAACATTTTAGTATGTGTGGAAGAACAAAACATATATGGTTATGATCTGATACTGATTTCTAGATTTTGTTTTTCATTCAGGTTTGGTTATAGAGGAAGAATTTCTATAGGCGAAACCTTCACCACTCAGACATTTAGTCAGTAAAAGCTTAATACATGTGAAACAATGATTTGAACTGCAGGTGTTCATACAGGCAATGATGCCAGAGACTGACTTCATAACACAAAAAAAACCTCCAGTGCTATACAGCATCTACACATTTACTAAAGCTGCTTAAATGTGCAACATGCAAGATTTTGAACATAAATATAGAATTAATATCGCAGCAATCTTTAGCCGTAAAGACACCTGTTCAAGTGCGATGTCCAATGATTCTAATTTTGTTCCAAACAGAACCTTTAACACTGATGTAAAAACCCATACATATAGGAGTTTGCTTTCTTTAACATATTTGTTGGGTTGCATTGTTAAGTTTATGTATTTCTGATCACTTCATTTAGTCATCAGCAGGATAAAGTCACTTTTTTGGCCTATAAAAAACAAACCTTGTCAATTGCCAGATGAACACTAAATACAGATGTGGGAACTGTAACCCAGAGTGTGGATTCTGTCCAGTGTTTTCTGTACCTGGTCTAATTATAGGACACACAGTTGCCTTTCTGTGAATGAAAACATTAACTGTCAGTGCTCCATTAAAGCTGACACACATTGCTAATTAGCATTCAGCCTAATGTGACTTCATTGTTATGCACAAAAATGAGTGTTGTCGCATGAAATGTTGGTACGTCAGCCACCAAACGCAGGAATCATGAAGACATGAAGCCAGACTTTGGCAAACAGCAGACAGACAGAGGGACATTACTGACCGAACAACACCCAACAGCATATTTGCTGAACAAATTGCAGCGAGTAAATAACCACTTAATGAATTCTACACATCTGACGACAAAAAAAATGCAAATACTGAGCTTGTATTATTCCTGTTTTTGTAAACAAGGCAAATTTAAATCTGCAGGTTGAAAACACCTCTAGATATATTAAAAAATGCAGGACCTACACTTTGTGGAACAGATGGCTAATCAAGCTACCGTAAAGGTGAACGTTTCTGTTGCAAAGTCTTCAGGAAACAGAAATAGTTCTGTATAGTACAACTTTTGTACAGTGACATCAGACGTGAACTTAAGTGGGAGGCAGAGAGTTATACTCCTGGGACAGAGAACAAAAAGGGACTCAAAACTAAAAGCAGACTTCAGGAGGAGCAAAGGCAGAAACACTGAAGTGAACTACTGTTTCCCTGGAGAGCAAAGAGGATATTGTATGAGAAGATAAATTGCGTACATTAGAGATATACTAAGCTACTGTGGGGGAGACAGAAAAGCTCCTGAGAAATAAAGGAAAAAGACATCAGAGCCACCAACACTGCTGCTAATGAAGAAGTGCTTCAAAGTCTCCTCACCGATGAAGAGCTGGCTGTTGAGCTGCAGGTGGAAGTGTCCGTCAGCAGGAGCCTCCTGCGTGGCGACAGGAAGGTCGTCCAGTCGAAGCGACGCCTCCTTGACGTTCCGCTCGGCCCGGACTCGGTGCCACCGGTTGTCATTGAGCAGGTCGCTCGACTCCACGAGAACCTCCAGCGGTCCGTTACCGACATCGAAGGAGAAAAGCACCTGAGTGGAGGCTTGAAGGGGGAAAGAGAAAGACAAAGGAAGGCGTCAGAGGGAAAGCTGTGATTTTGGAAACTGATGGAGACAAATTAACTACATGTTGACACATTTTTATTCAGAAGAAAGTCATGAGACTGAAACCTTTACAAACCTTTTACTGTTCTGTGTAACTCACCAGCTTTAAACAGGTTTCTTCCCTTTTAAAAGAAGAAATGAGAAAACTTCTAACAAAACAGCCTCGTACTGCTTTAACCCTCTAAAGCCCAAACATTTTCTGGGCGTTTCTTTTCTTTCTTTGCTCCTGCCACATTTCTACTCAATGTGTCCTTCACGTACACAAAAACAGAACAATCATGACTAGAAACAGCCAAATCTATCATCATTGATAACTTCTGCCCTTTCAACCTGATATAAAGATGGCTGACAAACTGAAAGCAAAGTTACCACAGTGTCTAATGGAGATGTGCTGCCAGAACAGCCTCAATGCACCTCAACATTTACTGGGTTTACATGGACCTGAGCTACACGGTTCTGGCCAGGTTTGCCTTTTGTGCATGTAAACGTCACATCCTGATCACATCAGATCATAAAGACGATCACTTACAACAACTTTCTATTCATTTGCACAGACCGTCGCCTTTTAGGGAAACAGAGGACCCAAACCATACCAGAAATATGCCGCCTACAGCATCTCAGCAGACCGCCCCACTGCTGGGGTCAAGCATTCTGGATTCTTTCTACACTTGCCACCTGTCTGCATCGGTCACGGTTAAACTTTGCAGAAAAAGAACTGGGAAACCGTTCATTGATAAAACAACGAGCTGGAAATGCTTTTAGCTAATACTTGACCAATCACACACACACACACACACACACACACACACACACACACACACACATCCCCATTTAACATAACACACATTAAAAAAACACCCAATAAACACAAGACAAAGCAGTTCTATTGTCTATATGTGGTATAAAAGCTGCAACTTATCCTCAGCTGCTTGACAAATCCATAATCTCATGGCACAGATCACCACATCGCTCTGCTCTGACAGAAACGAGCGAAACAGTTTTGATAAGGCTGAACGGGAAGTGCTCGTTTCAGAAAGTGTCACATCTTTCGGTCTCAGCTCACAAAATTCCTGTTATGTTCATTGCTGCAAAGAAGACAGGATGGCGTTTCTGTAACAAACTCGCATCCTTCTTGTTTGGGAAGCAGAAGATGCATCACTCTGTGAGCACAGAACGAGATGAAACGACATCCCGGCATCCTGCAGTAACTCGGTTTAGAAGCTGTTCTCGGGACCAGCTGCAAAGCGATGTGAGGCAGCCGCCGACAGAGCAGCAGCAGCATTCAGAGCTGGAACAACCACGTTGACAATGATTTCCCTCAGGAGAGCTGCTGTCGGTGCAGCGGTGTCCCTGTATGAGATTCTGTGCGTGTGTCCCTTCAAACCGATAGTTTAAGAAAATGCAAAATGTGGCATCGCACTAAAATAGCAAAATAACCTCGAACTAACCGGGTTAAATGGAGTGAAAAGTTTTCAAGAGGTAACTATGGGCGACTGCAAAACACTTCTAACATGATGTCTGTTCATAGATGTGAACCTCACTTTGCTGCATTACACTGCAATGCATAGTAGAGAAAACCCATTGTGGTTATTGCTATGATGTTCTAAATGACTCTACATATAAACCATCGAGGGCAGCCACGATATGGCAACAGCTGAGCTAAAAAAAGAAAGAAGAAGCTGGAATATTCTACCTGACACACACGATGGGCAAAATCTACAAAGCTTAGCAAAACACAAGATGATGAAATATCAGAGAAATCTAAAGTGAAGGGAAGAACAGTGAATGTTTCTGCTCTCACAGCTGCAGCCGGTCTTTCCCCAAAGCCAAAGCTCACATGATGTCATGTTTATGTCCCACTTTGTGTTTGTGTTAAACCAAAAAGAAACGTCATGTTAATTAGTTTGCTATCTCAGTCTAACGTGTTTCCTCACTGTGAAGATAAGATGAAACTTTATTAATCCTAAAAAAAAAGTCTCATGTCAGATAGAGTTCATAAAACAAAACAACACAACATGAGAATAAATGCAGAGCCTGAGAGAAAAGCAATGAGATAAAAGTGTGACACATTACTGAAAATCTAAATAGACAGGATTCAATACGACGAGAACAGGAAAGTGAGAAGTCATACCGGCAATGATGCTGAATGTGTGATAATGAACTATTGCACGATAAATTTAAATATTGCACATGAAAAGTAAATATTACACACATGAAGAGAGGCAGGCAGGCTTTGTGTCAAACACAACGTCAATCCAGCAGGAAGTCCAGACACAAATAATACAACGTGTGCGCACAGAAAACATGACAACACTGTGCTATTCGCCTCGAGATCCGTGTTACACTGTTGTTGTTGGGTTTTTTTTTGGTTTTTTTTTGACAACCCGTAGTTGCAAATTTGTGATTCTTCTGTGGTCATCAAACTAGAGCAGAGAGCAAACATCAAATTCTGTGTAAGTCAACAGCATGGAAGTTCTAAGACCACTGATGGTAATAACAGGGGGTCTAAAGCTAACACTAGGAGAAGAAAGAGCAGTTGTCATAGTGGGAGAGCCTGTAGTCTCCAAGACATGAAGCATCTGCAGCATGCTCGTTGTTTTGTGATGTTTGAATTCATCCTCCAGGGTCGGACTGGAGTTCCGCTGCAACATCCTGAGTTGTGTCCGAGGGAGAACATCTGATGCAAACGACCTGATCTACGGCCTGACAACACGTGGAAGCTCCAACTGCATCGGCTCCTTGGTCACAACAACACAATCATCACCACACCAGCTGCCCTTTTCGCTAGATTCAGTTCTCTGTAACTTCTCCCTCTTCCCCCAAATTGAATTCAACTTGAAGAGTCGCCATTTTGACACAGTTTAGGAGATTTAGCACCCGTTGCAGATGGTGCTCGACATGCTTACATAACAGGACTTCCAGGGAACGTTAGAAGTGTGACAACAGCACTCGGAGCGCTGTATTGCTGCAGAAGGAGACTACTTTGAACTGGGTAGTGGCTAAATTTAAATCAGGCAGTTTTGGGCTTTTATAGAAACTTTTTCATCTCACACAGATGTAACAGAATGACTTTTTTTTTTCGTTGCACTTTTAGTAAGAAGGCCAAAAAGTGGAATTCTCAAAATGATGAAATATTCTTTTAGTTTAAGTCTACAGAGTGCACCCTACAGTTATCCAGAGCATCTGTCATTTATAAACATTACAGCCAAAAGTATGTAGACACGTACACTCCTTCTTGTTTTTGCTTTCAATGAAGAGAAATCAGTGACTGAAATTTTTTTCTAAATCAATTTTACACCCAGCGTGATGTGTTTCCAACATGTAAATAAGACTGTGTGCCAAACTTTAAATGGTATTTCTGGTTTTCTGGTTTAGAAAAAGGGTGACGTGATGTATTCTTGTGAACTTCTGTGAAATCCAAATCTAACGACAGACGTGAGGCACTTTTCTTTGCACTGTTCATCAAATCTGATCACACCACATCTACATAGTTCTGAAAATAGATTAACTCAGTTTTTAGAGCATCAGTTTCCTAAAATTCTTTCTCAAATGTAATTTAATGATTGCTTGTTGTGTCATGTACACTTAATGTTACTGAGAAACATTTAAAGTTAACTTTAATATCAATTTTTTGTGGCTTTAATGCTACAGAAGACCAGACAACATTTAATTTCCTTGCTTTGTGGGAACTGTCTGAGGAAAGCCCTGCCTTGTTTCCTAACCACACGTCTCTCATGTGCACAGCCAGGTTTATAGAGTGAATTTTCCCAGCTTTGTGTGCAACATCTTGGCTGGCCTGCACAGAGCCCTGACCAACCTCATCCAACACCTTTGGGATAACAACTTTGAACCTATTATCATCTAACATCAGTGATACTTCCTGCAGCCAGGGGTCAACATCCGGTGGAAAGCCCAGACATAGAGAAATGCTTGTGGTTTATGTGGTGTATGTATGTTGTGCAAGACACAGAAAGATGCAATGTGTTTGTTAAATTCACAGTTGAAGTGGGGTTGGGAAGGTCAAGACAGCTGGATTTAACCCAAAATAAACGATATTTTCCCTGCAGGATTGTCTTGATACAGATTAAGTTTGCATCCTCTGGGTTTACACAGATCCAGATTAAAACTTTGACTTCCAGGTTTCACTCATACTTCACCCTAATCCGCATTAAGTCTTCCCCCCTCCAGCTCCTGCAGTAACTCACAGCTCAGCTCGATGCGGATGAAGTCTTTGATGCCCAGGTTTTCCAGGAACACACCGGAGGAGGCCGTGGTCTTAAACAGGAAGGAGATGTCTGCGCTCAGCTCTCCGTGGAAGGTGGGGAAGTGGAGGTACGACGTCTCCTTGTCGAAAAACGCAGCGTTCCAGAAGTTCTCTGACAGAGGCATTAAAAACCCCCCAAAATTCATCGTCATGAACTTGAAATCAGAGCGCAAAAAATCAGTTCAACTCATGAATGTACACAAGGGTATGGTTTCTGCTACGTGGTTTTGCTTGATTAATCATGCCAAACATTTATTTAATTATCTACTGGGGTAGATACAGAGAGGCTGTAACTGCAATTAACTGAAGGAAGGAAAAGTGCATCAAGCTAGTTTGATTTACCTTGTAATGCGTTTAATGAGAAGCAAGTACCAGAGCGTGAAAACCTAAAAGGACGCATGCATTATCAGCAGCTCTGTTAATGATAATTAGCTTCTAATTGACCAGTAGAATGAAATACCAAACTCAGAATTCTGTGTTTCTGTATCAGCAACACATAGAAAATTAGTCATAATGATTTACAATTACAGGTTAGTTGCTTCAATGTAGATTTACAAAAAACACTTATCAGTTTGAATCCTTGGACAAAACAGAAACGATATGACACTTTTCATAATCGGAGGATTGCTGACATCTCTCCATCAACTGTAACCGAGCAACCAGAGGTGGACTTACTGTCTCCATGACAACGCAGCGGTCCCACCCTGTAGGCAGCCTCCGAGCCCGGCCTCTGGATGTCGCCCAGCACCAGAGACCTGACCGGGAGGCTCTCCTTGTGGGTCAGGAGGCCCGAGTCTTCAGTCCTGCAGGAGGAGGAGGTGAAGAAGAAAAAGCAAGAAAAAAGACATTAGAGAAAAAGAAGATGAGGAATAATTAGGAAGAAGAGAAAGAGATGAAGGAGAGGAGGTAAGGTTTATTGTCACAGTGCTACGATCTGTTGCTTCACATATAGATATGAAAGTAACATTATAGAAAGCATGAGAAGACATTGAACTGTACAGAAAGCCTACAGAAGTGTTTGTGTATATACTGCACACTGCTCTATTGGAATTCAGCAGCTTGATGGAGGCTTGAACAAACGACGGCTTCAAGCGTTTTGATTTGCACTTTGGCTCCATGAGTCTGTTTCCTAATGGAGGAGGTTCGTATTCAGAAAGAGGGGATATTGATAGTTTTTCTTGTTTGTTTCCTGACAGGCTCTGTATGGGCTCATATTCTTTTATCCCCATCACCTTCATGGCTGCTCTGTGCATGCTGGCAAGCCTGCTTTTCAGCTGCAGCGTTCGGCTGCCATACCGTGATGTAATTTCCAAACTAATAATGCTCTCCAGGATCGCCCGGCAGAACATCAGCAGGATCTGGCTACTTGCTCCACACAGCCTCAATCGCTGTAGAAAGTGAAGCCTCTCCCGCAGGCTTTGGTACAGATTATCAATGTGTGTTTTTTCTGCAGAGGAGGAAGACTATGTGGACATCTTCATATTTATACGAGGACCCTTGAGCGACTGCCTGGATTTGGGGCTTATGGATCAAAGATCAGTATTTGTTTCTTATTTTTGGCAAAGCATACAGTGAAAATACTACATGAGGGATCATTAAAAAGCATGTTCATAGTGTGTAGTTTTAACATGGCAAGAACTCAAACTCTCAAAGACATTAGAAAGTGCATCATGTCTGGAGTGTGCTCGTCTTCTGTGTGGTGACTATGCTCAGCGTTTTCAGCCACAAAACGATCGCCGCTCCCCGTCCACCCTGCTTGCTCGATTTGTCTTTCTCTGACTGAAACTGAAGCTGAAGTCTCATCGTTCTGGCACAGTTTAGGAGATCCAGGGCTTATCGCAGATGGTGCTTCACGTGTTTACATAACGGCACTTTCCAGGGAGTGTTAGAAGCGTCGCAGAAGCACTTGGAGCGCTGCATCAGTGCACAAGGAGAAAACTTTGACCGGGATAGCAGCCAAGTTTACATCAGGTACGGTTTTTGATTTTTATAGCTACAATCTTGGAACCTTTTGATCGCACCTCATAGCTGATATCACACGACTTTGTGGGACCCTTGAGGAGACGGAGATGATGAGAAGAAAAAATGAGGTGAATGAGGGAGGGGAGAAAGGGAAAAAATAACGAAAAAAGGGCAAATCGAACGTTAAAGAGTGTGAAGCAGAGGGAAAAGGAAGAGAAGGAGGACAAGAAGAAAAATGTGGAGGGTGGAAACAAATGAAGAAGCAGGAGGATAATCAGATGCGGGAAAAGGACAAATTAGTTTTTATCGGATAACAAATAGCTGTGACATTTATGCTAATTACGCTAATTTTCTGGCATAAACTTACAAGCAAATTGTGCTGCTAAATATTTCTCAGCTGTTTTAATAATTTACCACGACCTGTTTTATGTGTCAGACGATTTTTCTGGAAGACATTTTAACCGTGAGTCAGATCTTATCACATCCATCCTGACACTCCTCGATGCTCCATCTCCGCCAATTTCTGTGACGGGCGTTTTCCTGTAAGAGCACTCCAGACAGACAGCTGAGCGAGCATCTCCGTCCATTTACACCCATGTTCACATAATCTGCATGTCAGTCTTGTTGTCAGGTGAGAATTTATCCGAGGCTGGAGAGGAGTAACGTGTCCTCACAGCAGCAGAGGAAAGTTTGACAAAGAGATGACAGAAAGAAGGAGTGCAGGTGTGATGAAGACAGCAGGGTTGGTCACCGTCGAGCTTTTCCTGCACAAGTGTAGTTCAGTCCGTTTGAAATGAACGACAAGAAAGAGTACAGCAACTTATGGTTTGGTTGTTGAAATGGCATCAGTTCATGCTAGTGTATTCATAAATCACGAATCATATCAATTTATGCACAAGAAAACAACAGTACTGCTGTTTATCTTGTTGTTTCAGTCTTTTGTTGTGTAACTGTAATATATTGACCAACAGCGAAGTATCAGTACAGGCATCTAGCTTTCATTTATTCCTATTAAAAGCAGGGCAGCTAAACTGAAAAATACAAATGAAATCAGAGCATAAAAGAGCACATACTTTACCTCTGCCTAATTATTTAAATCAGAGGAGGCCAGCAAAGTGCTACTGAGAGCTTAAATTACAACCAAACGCTCCAGCTGACTGATTATCAGGCAAGACGTCACCTGCTGCTGGATGAACACCTGCACATCAGCACATGGTCGGACACACCTGCTCTGAACGCATTCCAATACAGCAAAGCTAACGACTAAAAAATCTATTAACAGTTACAACAGAGGGGAAGAAATAGCTGCTTCACAAACAGTTTGGCTGCAGGGCTACTGTACTGGATCACACTGAAGTGCAGAGGGAGTCTTCATATTAAGGAATTATTTATATGAAGGTGGAATTGTTGAGCTGTAGAAAATGGTCAGACATGCGTATGTGTAAATTTCAAGGGGGAAAAAATCTTTAGGAGGAGTTTATACACTCATGATGACAGGTCAGAAGTTTTTTTTTTTAAATTACTGTTTGATTCAGACCAAAAGTTTCGAGCTCTAAACGGAGCTCATCAACACTTTTGCTCCACATTTAAGATAGATGAGAGGTGTAAAAGTGAAAGTGTACTTAAGTTGGTATTTGTGAGCAAACAAAATAGCATTTTAGATTTGTAGTGGGGCTGCGAGGTGTATCAGTGGTTAGCACTGTCGCCTCACAGCAAGAAGGTCGGCAGTTCGCCTCCCGGTGGGGTCTTCCTGCGTGGAGTCTCCATGTTCTCCCCGTGCAGCGTGGGTTCTCTCCGGGTTCTCCGGCTTCCTCCCACAGTCCAGAAACATGCTGAGGTTAATTGGTGATTGTAAATTGTCCGTAGGTGTGAATGTGAGTGTGCTTGGTTGTCTGTCTCTAAGTGTAGCCCTGTGATAGACTGGTTACCTGTCCAGGTGAACCTGCCTTCACTCTGAGTCAGCTGGGATAGACTCTCCATGACCCCAGTGAGGATAAAGGTGTAGAGATGATGGATGGATGGATTTTTAGTGGCAGATTCAAGCAGGTGTAATAAAAAAAGAAGCTAAATATTTTACAGGTGTCCTTGAATGTGCATTTACAGACGTAGAATTTTTCTTCCTGACCTCACATTTTTTGATACGAGAGTGATTGTGTGTTCGTATGAATTTCTTATTTGTGATTGTGAGTGGGATTTGTCCGAATGCAAAAAAGACTTGGAGAAGGTGTAACTGTTATGGGAGAAGAAATACATATACCCGCAACTTTTGACTTAAAGTTTACTAAAAAACGTGTGAATATTTTGCCCCACGAAGGCTTCATGTTTTTGTAAAGAGAGCAAACTTTGCAACTTGAGTAAAGACAAACTAGTAATGGGTTGTATGTATTCATAGAGGTCAGTACCACTCCATGCGGTCGGCGTCACAGTTACAGTAGTGTTGTGGATCCACACAGTCGCCCTGCAGGCCGCAGGCACACTGCTGGCTGCCTGGATGAGCTCCTCCCCAATAGGTCTGGACACCACCAGAACCCGGACCACCGAGCCACCAGCTGAACGGAGAACCCTCTGAAACACAACGGAAACAAACCCAACAGTGTTACATTCTAATTATTTCACTTCAGCCTTTAATAACGTTGCCTGAGCTGCCTTTATGTTCTTTTACAACCTGTCTGCTTCGCACTTGACCCGCACTGTGAGTAGAAAATCAAAAAAAACTGCAAAACTATAGCTGAAGTGTCTATCGGCTGTCAAAACTGGACAAATGTACAGTTTGTCATTCCCTGACCGGCGTGATTTTGCTTCACTCACACGTATTCTTCCTGACTAATTGGAAGAAAACTTGATTATGTCTATAAACATTTTATCCCCTCAGGATTTTACCATCAGAAATGAACAGCTGTGACAATGATTGGTGTTACCGGAACTCTCTGAAGTCATTTTCTGTTTACTTTCAATAAATGCAACCCTATTTGTGCTTGCTGGCTGGTTGTGAATTTATATCAAGCTGTCAAAAGTAATAACCAAAAAAAGAGAAAGAAAAAGCTCATTTTACTTGGGCAAAATTTTTGGCACCTCTTCTCCATTGCACTGCAGCTTCTTTCCCCCTCGACGCCACAGAACTTATAGCACAGATTCACTCTCTTTGGAAATACTGTAACTGTCCGAAGATTGACTGGAGCCGTGAGAAAAAAGTTCCCATCTCTGAGCCTCCTGAGATGAATCCAGCGTTTGAAGCAGAGGGATGTGTGCCAGGTCCTAACCTCAGTGCTGCATATATTGTTTTCATATGGAGGACAATGACTGCACGTACTGGAATGTATATTTCACATCCTGCGAGTGTGTAGGTGGAGAGGATGGCAAGAAGGTGATTGGAAATGTCTCTGCTGCGTCAGCGCTTCTTTATTTTCCCAGTGAGCACCAGAGAGTTCATAATGGAACTTCTATTTCTCTCCACATCCTTCCTGCTCTGCACCTTTCACGATTTTCATCCATCATTTTATTACCCGCCACAACAAAAAGTTGCTTCGCCACTCAGATTTCTCCTGTGTATACTCTTTGTTGTCCGACAGGAGGTAGAAACTTTGAAGAGCTGTATTGATCTGCACAGGAAAACTGGCAATCAGAAGATCCTTGATGAAGGTCTGAAATGTTTATTTGTTTATCCAAGTTGATGGGAATTCAGTCAGGTCACCACTTTAGCACAAAAGGAAACTTGTTAGGATTTCATCTCTTTTTAGATACGGGACATGTCACACTGCTGCTTCATCAGTTTGTTAAAAGTGATGATATTCTGTCACTCAGACACTTCTACATGTATGATCCTGCTGGCCTTATTCAGACATACCACCACAGTGACTGAGTAATACTCACAGTATACATTCAATATATGACAGTACATCTACATCTATAAATCTACAATTTTAGCAGCTTATCACACTGTACAAGCACCTAGCAGCCTGGTGTATCTATGACGTCATGAACCACCTCCATGTGTGAGGATAATCACTTCCCAATCACAGCAGCTGTGATGGAGTTCAGCCTATCTGTCTTTGTCGCAGTATCGTTTCATATTTATCAGCATGTTAGTTTGCAGCTAATAGATATGAAATTGTCGAGCAAAGTGAGTGAAGCTGTGTGCATTTAGGTTGTTGTGCTCTCTGTGATGTTTTCAGACCAGTACTTGTGCCAAAATGGAGAAAAAGCTTTCCTTAATTTGCTGGATACAACCCGAAGTACGTCAGTAGGATTGCTGTTTCAATTCACAGAAAAGTGGTTGCTCATTCAAACATAAAATCGAAACTGTTCACCAGTTTAATGGAAAGGAGTGCATGTCTGCGAGGGGCTTCAACCTGTTCTCGCTGCGCTTTGCGCTTCTTATAGCAACATTCAGCTTGTTAAGTCCAGTGTGTCGTTGTCTGTGCAGCACAGTTAGCACCGTACAAATGAATGCACGCAGCTTCAACAAAACTATAAAATGCTCAAATGCGCATGCAGAAATGTGTTTATTGTGTTTAATGACGTGTCTTTGCACCGACTGTGATGCTCTGTTGTTCCTCTCTATGGACTCTGAAAGCCTAAAGCTGCACAATTCATCCAGACAAATTGAATGTAACTTCGTGATCAAAGCATTTCTAATTCAGTTTATAATACTCACCACCTCCGAGTCAATACAATCACACGTAAACACACGACCAAACAAAGAAAACACTAACCTAACTCAATACTCATTCCAAGAGGAGGAGGCATTAAACAAATCCTGAACAGTCTCTTTGCCCAAATCTTTTGTGAAAGAGAAGGAGGGGAAAAAAACAGCAGAGTGATTTTCTCCTTTTTTTTTGTTGAGACTGAGAAAAAGATGTGTTGAGCCCCGGCTGAAGAGAGCCTGCTTTACCAAGCTTTCATTAACTTTTATTTAACCCAACACCTCAATTAAGAACAAGTTCTTGTTTACAGGCTTTTCTTATTTGAGCCTGCACTTGAGGCCGACTGAAGGAAAAGGGATGAAAAAACTGCTTGCACGCTCTCCCTCCGAGTGAAGATTAAATGAGATTAAAAGATTAAAAGGATTAAAATTTAGATAAGATGTTTAAATAGTGAGATCTACTTTTGAATTATTAAAGCATAATCACAAGCATAGAATGAAATAAAATCAAACTTTGGCACCAGAAAAGAACGTGTTTCAAGTTGTTCACAGATAAAATAGTAAGAAACTGACTTAAGAATCCTGTTTGTTAGATTTTCAGAGAGACCGACATCCAAAGTTAATCAGAGCGCTGTTAAAACACAACAGTGTGGAATTAGAGAGAAAAGTTTTGTTCCTCTGCAGATAAAAATGAGCAATCGGCACAATTATTGACAGACTTCAGGCTGCAGAAAAGAGCTAAAGCTTTGTTGTTTCGAACCCTGGCTGAAAGGGGATAGGTTGTCATTCATTCACCTGTTTTGCTGGAATCATTTCACTCTTTAAAGCTTCCAGCTGTTCCAGATGAGCAGCTGCGTGTCTGCCAGTGTTAACATCTACTGTGTCCAGACTACGTTGTGGCTAACAAGCACGCATTACCTAAAGTGTTGAGGAGGCGGGACTTCCTGCAGTGGTAGGACAGCTCCTGCTCGCAGTGCTCTGATTGGCTGATGGCGGCCAATAGTTGCTCCTCTTGAGCGGAGTAGTCAAAGTGGACTAAATGCTGATTTACACCTGGAGACGGCCGGACTGAGGTCAGCTCTGTGTTGTTGTGCTGCATCACCATCCATGTGTTCTCCTCTGGTAGGAAGCAATTCATACAATTGACAGTGATTAAATATTAGCGAATTAAAAATTTTAAACTGCATGAAACGTTTGTCCTGGAGCACGTGTAGAACGATATACATGACACTGAGCCAAACTCTGAAAATAAATAACACTCTTTTTTTTTCTACCTCGTTAACATGTCCATATGGTATTTTTTATATGTTAAGATAAGATAAGATCAATATCATTGATCCCTCACAAGACACAGAAGACATCATGATCAAAATAAGCAGCGACCACCCTACCCTTCATTTCTACCTTCAAACTGTAGCAATGAAAGTCTCAAAACACAGATTCAAACTTTCAGGTTTTCATATGTGACAAACTTCCCGTCGGCTTGCAGGAAGAAACTTTCTACATCATCATTCTTCTTTAGAATCAGTTTCCAGTTCAAACATCTGCAGCTGCATTTTATTGTCTTAGTACTTGTACAATGACAACAAAAGTTAAATCTAATCTAATATAGTCTGAATTACTCCAATGCTACACCTTGCAGTGCAGCGTAGAGTCATTTTACAGTGTTTTAGTGGAGTTTTGGGTGAGCTGGTGCGCTCAAGCTGCAGTGGGAAAACTCAAGTGGAAATAAAAGCAGGACTTCAAATATCTGCACATATTTTAAGACCATTTTAAGACAGGAGTGGACTATTGTCATGGAGAAAAACTTCTAAATATGTGCTATAACTTAGATACACAGAGCTGAGTAACCCTGGAATAGACTTGTAAAGAAAGGAAGTGAAAACTGAGCAAAGTCGAAGTTTCAAGGGAAAAATAGTAAATTATGTAATATAATTATATTTCAGAAGCAGATGCCAGAGAATGTTTTTCAGTTGTGTTTAAAAAGACAACTGAGGGATTTAATCGATTATCAAAATAGCTGCAGGTTAGGTTCCAGGCATTTCTAACTGTTGCAGATCTACGTTTTGTTTCTCATGATTACTCAGATATATTTACTGTATTTATAATGCCGGCCATTGCAACAAGCACCGTTACCCATTCATGCAAACAAATGTGACAAATAGAGAATGACAAAGAAAGAAAAAGCCAAAATAGAAAACAGAAGAAGCATAAGATGCAGTGAGACAGAGGGAGGAAGTGTGTCATCATAATTCACATTTATACGATTATACAAACGGCATGAAGGATGGAGTCACGGAAAGACACGGGAGGGAACGAATGAGGCTGAGACGGAAAAGAAAAAACAGAGGGACGGAAGATAAAGTGGGTCAGAGTGTGATGAGAGGAGCATCGTCGTTTACAATGATGTAAATGCTAATCACAGGAAACGCTGAGTGACGACAAGAGGAAGAGGAGGAGTGAAAGTGTTGGTGTGTCACCTGTCATGTTGCAGTAGACCAGCTGTGGTCTGATTGGTCCGCTGCCGTCCACGTCGATGTAAAAGTGTCCAGACGTGTTGCCGTTGTGTTTGTACGCCTCGCAGGACTGTTCGTACACAGCTGGAGAGGGAAACAATGAGATCAACAGCATGTGAGGGGATGAAGATTATGGTGCTGCTTCATGTATCGTCACCGAATCAGTGTCTCATGAAGAGAATCATCCGAGGTTTTATTTCTGCAGGAACAGCCAATAAATTAAAGCTTAATCCAACTGGAGACGACAATAACACCTGACAGGAACACACAGACGCCATAAATTAAACTTCGCCAGACTTTTATTATCCTTATTCTGACTTCCTCCCTCCATCTCATGCCTGCATCCTCTGCAGTCGAAGAATCAAGTCGAATCCATATCTTAAAGTTCCCACACTCCGCTCACCTGTTTATCTCCACTGCCAAAGGCCTTTTATTCATCACATCCCCTCAGTGTGGTTCGAAAAACGTTCTTTCACAGAGACATCAGCAATAAAAATGAGACCGGAGGCGAAACCATGTGGGAAACTCTCCCTCTTTTAGTCTCGAGGATTTTACTCGAGGCAATCGGTGAACAACCAGTAAATCTCACCTTTAAGCTCACCTCGCTGCCACGGCTTTATTTATTTATCTGGCATTTGGCATTTTAGTCACAGCTACAGTCTCATTACCTTCCATCATATCGCTCGCGTACAAACCGGTTTTATAACACTGTGACCTCCTGCATCACAGACAGAGAGAGAGAGGATGTGCAGATATTAAATATAGCTCCGGGGTACGGACTATTTAAAGGAGGATGTTACAAAAAAGGCTGTTGGATCAGGACACATGAGCAGTCAGATGACCACACAGGAGTTTAAGATCAGGAGGTTTTCAAAGTTTAACGCTGTGTCTCCCTTCAGATGAACAACATCAAGAACACTGTCTTTTTTTTTCATTTCTGAGCAGGTTTACAGACGTCTATCCGTCCTGGAAATTGGAGGCGTTTCCTACCCTATCCTACTCAAACGTACAGGGAAACTAGACTGTATGTACCACTTTGTTTCGGGGAAAAACTGAAACCAAAGAACCTGTAATAATCCATGAAACAGGACAAGATAACTACGGAAAGTACGGCTGCAAACTAAAATGGATGTTCACAGTAGTAATGCTGCACTTTTCCCCGTGTTTCTCTACAAAATAGCTTCAACCCATCTCACTTCTTTCTGGCAGTGCTGTCATCATCTGAAATATCTTTTTTTTGCCAAGATGAGCGATAGACAAAAATAAGGTGCATGTCTGTCTAACAAAGTTTGCACAGGCTTCACGTGAGAATCACATTTCTGCTGTACAATTCCACTCAGGGTAATTTCACCACCTGAACTTTTAAGGTCCTATCTTGGTCATAGTAAAGGTTGGACATAAATGTTGACTCTAACAGTCGAGGCTATGCAGACGTTTCATTATTAGGATTATTATCACACCATAAAATGCTGACATGTCTTTGCATAATTGTGTTGGGAAGACTGTCAGGAATCTGGTGTTATCAGAACCATGATGGTGGGAAACTGTATGACTTGAAATGAGGAATGGAAATAATTGTCACTACTTTATTCTATTCTACTTTTATTCTGTGGTCACATACAGGAGCCAATCGCAGAAGTGTTGGGTTGCCGTTTTGAAGACGTGGACCACATCAGGATGGCTGTGACGACGGAGCTGCAGAGGATCCAGTGCATGGCGGCGTGAAGGCAGAGAAGGCTGGGGAGGTGAGTTAGACTCCAGGGGGATTACTTGGAAGGAGAAAACTTGTAGTTTGGATTTGAAATATATCTTTTGTTACACCAGTCCTGAAACTTTTCTGACACACCTCATACAATAAGTGCACTGCATAGATTTAAACCTATCTAGATATTATCATATCTGTGCAATCATGAGCCCATGAGCACTTCACACTAGAGCAATGGTTATGGAGACAGACACATCTGCTGCCGGTTGAAGCTATGATTAAAAATGATTTCTTCCCTGCAAACACTTTGTCAACTAACACTATTGGAAAGGTCAACTTGTGTGGTTGTGTTTGGTATGCGCTTACACCTACTGCAATAAATACTTTGAGAGCAATTCGACTGAGAAGAAGGGATGTGAATCTGGACGCAAAGTGCTCCAGAATATAAATACACAAACCCTAAAGTTTTGTATTACATGTGCTGCATTCATACAGAAGAAAATGACAGAAAACACTACAGTTGTCAAAGGGAGCGTTCAGATCAGGAACGAGGTGCAGACGTTCTAGAGTTAACCTCAGCACAGGAGCAAACAGGAGGCAGCTAAAAAGTTCAGGGAAAAAACACGTACCAAAAATCCAAGTGAATGTTCAACTTATCCAGAGAAAAGCAAAAATCATGAATGCAAAATCCAAAAAACAATGAAACACAAACCTGGGGGAACACGAAGGGCACATGGAGCAGGGAGGCAATCTGGCAGGTGATACAGAAGGGTAACGAACAGGAAAGGAAACAGGACGAACTGACAAAAGACAGGGGAAGGTACAAGACTATATATACAGAGAACTGACTGGGGAGACAAGACACAAGTGAAACTAATGAGGAATGAAGCCGAGACAAAGAGAGGACGTGACACACAAGGACGGGGATCTCTGCAAAATTAAACAGCAAACAGCTGAACCAAACTCAACGCCATGACAACAACTATTACATCTGACGTCTTATTTTTACTGGACCAACCTGATTTTCATCACATTCACCAAAGAAAGTTTAATCTGATCTCATCTTGCCAGATCTCTCCCTGTTTGCTTCCAGATGCAAATTATTCAGGAGGCTAAAGAAACCCCTCATTATCCTGTCAGACATGTTCCGTCTCCTCATTTGTATTTCATCTGTCCGCTCTCGCTGCCTCTCTCCTCATTTAAACTGGTGTTCGTGCAGCGTTTCTTGTCCGTCAGGTGACTCACCGCTGTGGCAGATGGCGCCGCTGTATCCGCTGTCAGAGCAGTTGCAGTGGAAGACGTTCCAGGACTGACTGCAGCGGCCGCCGTGCTCGCAGCGGCTGGGAGAGCACCTGAAACACAGGTTAAATAGATCAGGTTTGACAGGCTGATGTTTCCGAAACACGTCTCCTTGATCTGCTGCCGGCAAAAGAAGGCCGTGGACACTGAAACCTTCCTGCATCTCTGGAAAATGAAGTGGAGCAAACACGTTTTTATATGTAAACATCATTCATAGTTCAGACAATTTACTTTTGTTTGTTCTTGGAAACTTAAATTAAAGATACTCTGGCTGCTTTTATGAAGTTCGATTTCTGCTGCATAACCAAAAAACATCCACAGTGAGCTGAGAGTGTAAAGATGCTAAATTAACACCAGGAAGAACATCACGCAGCAGCAAGTTCGATTAAAGCATGTGTATTGTAAAGTATACCGGAGAAAGGGAATCCGTTACAACAGGAGATTCTCTGTTTCCACTGCTGATCAGTTCATAGAGAATTTTAACATTTGCTCCATTAACACACGTACAAACACACTTGTTGCATGTGGAGGTCAGAAAAGGATTTCAGAATGACAAAATAGATGCATAAATAAATTAAAAATAAACACATCTTGGTAACAAAAAAAAGGGAACTGATAAAATAAATTGATTTTAAGGCTCAAGAGTCCAATAAAGAGACACCAAGCAGGTTTGTTGAGTCTCTATCTTCATTCAAGAAATTATTTCTTTATATACATACCGTATATTTATGTTTTATGTCTGTATTTCTACATTTCTTCATTGTTTTATGTATTTCTGTATTTATGTGATACTGGCCTCGCTCAAAGCCACTGTAGGTCGGTAAGAGAAGCTTGAGTATAGTCAGCTGAGGCTCATCTCATTTTACCATCGTTTTTGTTCCTCGTACTTTGAGCCTCCTCGTCTCCTCCGTCCTCCTTAAAAGATGCGTAAATTTCTAAAATGCATCTGGAGGACAGAGGAGGCTTGCCATTGGAGTTCAAGATGCACAGGTTTCATTCTTCCTGCATCCTTTTAGAAGAAGCTTTTCTGTGACGCCTAACAAACAGCTGGAATATACAAACTACTGCAGGGACAGAACAGTGGGTACATCATTCAATCATTATGTAGGTCACTCTTTTTTGTATAGTACTCTCTGTTAAACTCCACGACTGTGTATTTATGTTGAATAAAAATCCCAAACTGTAGAACTTCTGCACATTCTTGTCACATTTTGCCACATTGTGAGCTGACAGTCTACCGTGAGGCATCATGAACGCTGTTCATCATCTGACAGCGATCGTAAAACACACCAAGAAGCTGCAACAAAACAACGGACAGATGATGCATCTGTGCCACACGTCATACATAACTCGCGTCGCTTTAAAACACTCTAAATGACTGATTCATCCACTTCTTGTGTCTCCTCCTCGCCTCCTCTGCTTGCATCGCTGGTGAGATCGAATAGGACAAGAGGATTTGAGGATGTACAAACAGAAACAAGAGGAGCAGCTTGTGTCGTGTGGATTTGATGGGAATCGTTTGCTGACTTCTTTTGACTGAGACGAACACATGCAGATACAGAAATAGATGGAACAGGAGGCGATGCATGGAAATGTAGAAATAAATCGCAAACATTTGTTTAATTGTGTCTCTTCTCATCACTAAAATGCATGCATTCTTCATTTATTTCTGCATTTATATGTGTGTCTACACTGTTGTTGTCATTTTTCATCTTCCATACACGCTGCCCATTAACACAACCACAGTGCAGAGGATAGACTAAGTAAAAACACAAAAAAAACACATCCTATATATTCTAAGAGTAATTCAAAAGATGAATGAATAGTATAGGAATAAACTCAAATAGAAATGCATTGTGGGTAATGTGGACATTAGGTTTCGCAAAAAGAGAAATGCACAGAAAAACTGCACAAAGGAGTCAAGTAATGGTAGAAGAGTGATGCTAAATCAGTAGAGTCTAGTTTGAAGGCAGCTGAAATAACTCTGTTAACACACTGACAGGCTGCTGCTGCTGCAAACATGGGCCTCACTGTAACTGTAATGAAAGTGGTTCTGAGCATTTAAAAGCACTTTGATTTTGGGGTCACAAACTAAAGCTGATTATTGGAGAAATAACACTTTCAAACTCCTTTCAAAAGAAGAAAAAAAAAACTTCATTAAATTAGACCTGTTGCTAAAAATGCAGCTTTCCATTTCACAGAAGGACAAAAGCCTTTTAGCCAAAGCTTCTCAAGGTTGTTCATTGGATGTCCATGAGCACGTCTAAACATGCTAATAAACAGCAGCTCAAACAGAACACCTTTCATATTAATTATGAGGCTTTTGCATTTAGGTGAAGTTGCAGAAACAAAAAAAACAAAACAATTTCCTTGAATAGAAAAGAAAACTTCTAAAGAACATTCGTTTTAAACACCTTTCACCAAAACTTAATTACATTTCATCGCAGGTTCTCGCTTTGCACTTTACTTTCAATTTATATTTGAGGAAAACTTTCCCCGTTGAATAGAGAATATCCCGTCACTTCGTCTCGGCGGCACATCTTCTCTGAGTGCCGCCGAACTGTTTGAAGAAGCTCCTTCAATGCATGCAGCCCCCAAGAGACTTCAGTGAGGCTCTGTGCGTTATTTATAGATAAATATCATACTGCTGTAACTGCCATGACATCAGTCCTGTGTAGGAGGAAGAAGAGGGATGGAGGGAACCGAGAGACGCAGGCGGAAATTATGAAAACACAGTGTTTTGAAATAGCAATCAGCAAACTGTGACATTCGAGAAGAAAATTGACAAAGAAAACGCTTGACAGAAGCGCTGATGTATGTTTTTCTTCCTCTACACGTAGGCGACCTATAGTCGATGTAATGTGAGGGGCTGAGAAGCTACCAGGGGATTCTGGAAAACGCTCAGAAATCCAATTTATTTCTGTTTTATTGTGCTTTTCCATTTTTCACTGACTTGTCATCTATACGTGTGCAAATGCGACTCTTGTTTCCGTGGGCCAGTGGAGGTAGTTTATGATCATGAAAACCAATGATAGTGTAATTTATTTCAATAAAAACTACAGAGTGGTTTAGTGTTAGAAAGAATACATGCAAGAAATGTAAGAGACAGAAATGAAGAATAAAGGCATGTGAATATAAAGAAATAAAAGTTTTTAACTGACGTTGTTTAAACGACAGGAATCCATCAACAGAAGTATTCAGAGTTAAAGTCTGATTAATGTGGATATTTGCAGGACTGAGCTCGTGTATTTGGCTGTTAGTGTATCATCACTAATCTGTGAACACCAACTTCTTTATGATCAAATATAATTTCCTTGATGAGAAGGAAGAAAATGCAGCACTTCAGCTGGAAATAATAAAATCTTGATCACATTAGAAGGTCACTAACGGCCAACTCCAGAAATGTGCTCTGTTGGTTGCATGAAGTTCAACAATGAAAGTGCAGTTTGCCTTCGTTACTTAGGTTTGTCTTCGTTGCAATCATAATTTAACCATTTAAATCAATGCAGTTATAGAGCGCATCCACAAGGATTTGGATAAAGAAAAAACTATGAAATGTTCAAATCACAAATCTGTATTTTCATGAATACTGCTTTGTTCTGTTACACTGTATGACCATAAAATTACATAATCGTCCACTCAAATCAGCTGAAAACATCATTATTTTACAGATTATATTACTTTATAGATAAATGTTACAGTACTCCACTATTTTTAACTGTGTTTTTGCCAATAACACTTGCATGCTCCTGTCTGACTAACTTTGCATTTTCCTTACTGCGGGCTCTGAAAACAACAAGGTTAAATGCAGTTAACATGGTTTCACAGTTAGTTAAGTCTATTTCCTCACATTATTTAACTTGTAAACCTTATAAGAAGAAAAACAAACACAAGATTAACAGCAGCTATCTGCAATGATGCACAAATCAACCACATAGAATATTATCAGCAGCTCATTTGTATTTTGTTCCACATTTTTTCTAAATGCTGCGCCGGCATTTTTAAATTGAAGATTTTTTTCCTAATTTGCTTGTTGTTTGTATTTTTTCTCAAATTGCTGGAAGTTGAGCTCTCGGGGGTCAACATACCATCATATAGAAATTGTGAGGACAGATAGCTAAAAGCTGTGCAGGTGAAACCGTAACTATGGCTACAGCACCTGAGATTATGTTGAAAATGACACCGATTGTCCTCTGATCTGCTGCGTCTGTCCTTAGACACGTAATGGCATTACATGACCTCACTCTCTTGAGATAAAGACGGCACAGAAGACGATGGGAGGCGATGACTAACAGTATTTTTATCCACACCGGTTGCTTTCCATCTGTTCCCAGAGCGGCTGGCACCTCCAGGAGGTTCGACACCGACAAACATAGACACACTTCTACGTCACCGGTGGCTGCAACGCTCGGCGGGTTGAGTTTTTATGTCTTTATGTCCATAAATGTGCTTTAGTGAGCGTGTTTGCTTATGTAAATGTACGTGCTCAGTGTTTAACTGTGTGTTTGCCCAAACCCAGGCAGCAATATTGAAGAGAAAACAGATGACTGCACAGAATCTGCAGCCTCCCCTTTATTTAGATAAAAGCCCCAACTCAGCAGCCTGTCAGCCTGCTACAGTGTGATTTTTACCTCCATTTATCTCTATACTGCTTTAATCTCAGAGTAAGCTGGAGCCTTGCAGATAAAGCACTTAGCTTTCACTTTAAATTCACATTACCACACCGCTTGGTTCTTCTGAGTTATATATTTAGTATTTGTGCGCCTGAGTTACAGGACTTCAAGGATCTGAGCGTTGATGCCATCACATTCAGCCTGTCAGCGGCGGCGTATACAGTGTACGACGCTTTATAGCAGCTCTGTCTGTCTGACTGCTGATTAGCTACAAAGTCAAAGTAGGTTTTGTTAAGTACGAAGTGTCCAAGCAACATCATCACGTAGATGTGTGGACGCTCAGAGGTGATAAACAAATAGGAATGGCTGAGTGCTTATGAGGAGATGGACAGAAACAGCACAAATTACTGTTGCATTTGTGTTTAACGGAAACTATCCCAAGAAGGAAAACCTCCCAGTCACCTGAGAGCGTAGAATTAGCTGTTAGCTCGTGTCAGAGACATGAATTTCATCCAAGTAATGTCTGGTTTTGCCTTAATTCTGCAGGAATAAAGATCCAGTTTGAACTCATCTCATACTGACGCCGCATGTCTACAGCTGTCAAATGAAAGGTGAAATCTTTAGTCAGGCTCTGGGATCAATACTGTGCTTTGCAGTTTGATGTGAGTTTAGAGTATCAGTGGTATCAGGTGGATTTTAATGGAAAAAAAAACATTGTGGTGTTACACTTATAATTGTTCATTGCTCCGACCTAATTGTTCTCCAGATCCTTTGTGGCTGATAAATAACCCTGAAATCCACTCTGACAGCTTCTCATAAGTGTCAGTTTGTAATATTTGTACCAAGACATCTCACATATATGCAGCGTCTGGAATATTACAAGAAAACACACATTTTTATACGTGCTAATGTTAAAAATACAAAACAAACTGTGCTCCTCTGAAGCATCAGTAAAACAGCATGACTTGCTTTTTAGTTTAGTATGTGCTGGAAAGTGCCAGAAGTCCATCAAAGGCGATATGTGAGTAAAAAATACAACGTTTTGAAATGTAAGGTTGGGTCATGTTGTGTTTGCCACATCTACAGCTACACATTTCTGATCTGCAGTCACCTCCAAAGTGTTTGTCGTACTTTGTCTGTTTTATATCGACTATCTTGTTCTTTCTACCCTTTGCCCTCACCCCTCACGCCTGCCTTTCCTCAGCCTGGTTCTGCTGGTGGTTTTTACTTCCAGGGAGTTTTCCCCTTCCTTCCTTTCCTTCTTCTGTTCCTGAGCAGTTTCGGCAGTTGCATTTTGCACAGTGCTCTGCTGGAAGAGGCCATTGGTGGGAATGTGTGCTCGGTCAACTTTTAGGTGGGAGGCATTTGTCAAAATAACATCTGCCTGAACACAAGACCCGAGGTTGCAGTCATTGCAGCGGGATTCACTTTGCCTGTTAGTGGTTTTAATATCGTTGCTGGCCGGTTCACTGCATTTACCTCTAAAAAGTCATTTTTCTGGCTTAGAGCAAGTTGGTTCATTTCTAAATGTCAATATCCTTGTATAAGCTACCCTGACATTATGGCAAAGTGTTTTCTACCCTCCTGCCTCATTTTTTTGTAAACAGGTATCCGGTCTATTGTAGCAACAAGAACAACAAAACACAATAAAAAGTGAATCTGAGTCCACATTACTACACAAACACAAACAGGGATCGACTTACAAACACACAAACAGAGGATTTAATTCTCTCTACAGGTAAACACCTTAAAAGGACAACACTGCAAAAGACTGATGGGAGCAACAATCTAAGACAAGAGCTTTATCCTGATATTACCCACTACAGCCAGCGTCACTACAGTTGAAACTACAGTTCTTCAAACAACAGCTGGTACGTTCTCATGTTGGGCCTGACCCGGCTTTACCCAGGTATACAACCATATCTAGAATCAGAATCAGAAACAAATTTATTGCCAGGTATAGTTTCCATAATACAAGGAATTTGTTCTGGTGGGTTGGTGCAACAATAAATACACACAGTGAGCAACAATGTACAAGATAAAAATATTAAATAGCTAAAAAAAAAAAAAATCAAAGTAACTAAAAATAAAAATAACTGTAGTAGTGCAAAGCAAAACATTTGGTGCAGTGAAGAATTAAGTTAAGTAAGGACCACTAATCATCACCTGAGGCAAGGATTACGAGCTAAGGTGTTAAGATCCAACTGCCCTTGTGGATGGAGACCCCACTGGATTGACTTATATAGACTTAGCCTTCTAAGTTGGTAAATAATTGGAAAGCCAGATGTTGTGGTTTGTAATGCAGAATTCCAGACAACTCTGAATATGGAAAAGTTGGACCTGGCTCTCTAAAACAAGTAGTCATAAAGGCATTTGGTAGGCTACTGTGCAAAATATTATACATTGATGTAAAACACTATGTTACGGCCTCTTGCATCATCGTTTGTCTTCACCTTGAGCTTCTGGCACTTCGGGAGCGCTTCAGACTCACAATTTGAAATGTTCTACTTGGAAATTCTGAAGCTGAACACAGCATTAGTACAGTTTGTGCAGCACGAGTCTACAAATCCTCAGAATGTTTGAAAAATCAACCTTATGGGGTTTAGATGTTTCACAGTTAACTTTTGAACAAGGCCTTTTAGTGTAAATGATTAGTCGAGTCAACGGGGTTCCGATCAAATCAACATGTTGTTTACAAACCTGGTAAACAGTTAGTGCTGGACAGATAACAGCAGGACAGCTTATCTTCATATCTACAATAAAACTGAAGCTTGACAGGACCAGGATGGCCGAGTGGTTAAGGCGTTGCACTCAAGATGCAATGGATACAAGTCCTCGTGGGTTCAAATCCCACTCCTGGTATTTAGTGTCTATTGTCAGAGGTATGGGTATTAAACATGATTCTCCTTCGATCGCTTAGAATTGATAAGTGTGTAACTGTGTCTGAACCGTGCTACTGGTGTCGTGTTCGGCCGGACCGCTATCATGTTGCTTGCAGCGCTAACATGGGTTAGACCTGCAGTAAATTAGATCTGTGTGTTGATTCAGTTCCAGTCCTGCTACTGATGGGTCAAGTCTATTAAATGCGCGGCTGCTTCTACATTGTACTCGCTGCATGAGGTTACTCTGCTATTAAACCTGGATACAGACACATAAACACTGAGGCAATGGCCTGTTCCGAGGTCAGAGAAGTGTTTGGAGGGTTTGACTGTGACTCCATTTTCCTTTAAACCTCATATCTCATGGACCCTGAATTTAATCAGTGGGAACGTACAGTGGGAAATATGATTTTTTTCCTCTTGTTCTGTTCCAGTGAGCAGTCAGATCTGTGCAGGAGCTGAATTCTGCAGAATAATTATGTGATAAATGCAGTAAAAGAACATTATTTAATTAAAAGCGCTGGAGCAGATTCTCTTTCTGTAGTGAAAATGTGTAGCTGGTGTGTGTGATATTCATATGTACATGCATCAGAGTGTCTTTGCTGGTTGTTGTCGAGGGGCGCTTTTATTAATTGCTATAATCGTTCCTTTAATTGTGTTTTTGGTGTATCACGGAGACAGCAGGTGATGTTTCTGCTCCACATGACTCATTTTCCTGATCTGAGATTAAAAATAAACAAAAGAACTCTTCTTCTGCTTCTCTTTCTGAATCTATCATGTATGGATAGACGTACATTAAACTAATCAAGCCTCTCTTCATGAATAAAGGACTCATTCATGCTGTTAACTGCTGCACATATGGGATTTTTATCAGTTAAAACATGTTAAAATATAATGAATACTGTGTATTAGTTGTTTTTTTTATATTTACTTGTTGTTTTCACTTTTTGAAAGAAACTTGAAAAGGAAGATGATGTTGTTTTGTTTATTTCTGTGCTGTTTTCTGTCTTTACAAATAAAACCACTTGAAGTAGCCCCATGCTGGTGGATTAGCTGATCCTGAATTGCAAAACTTGGGATTTCAAAATCCTGATAATTCATTTTGAGCTTTGACACTTTGGATGGCGATCTTCTTTTTCTGTAGCAAGGCAACATGTGGTTAACATTTCTTATGTCAAGTGGAAAGTCTACAACTACTGAATGAGTTGCCTTGAAATTTGATCAATGTCTCTTCCAGGATTCATTGTAATCATTGTGATGATAATCAGACTTCTCACTGAGCTCCACAGTCCCTATGCGTCGCCTTACGGAGCTGCTAGCATGGCGGCAGACTTTCAGCTCATATTCTTGTGTGAGTTGTTTTCAAGATCAAGATTTTTAGCCTTCGTCAGTTTATTACGTTCTGCATTGATCATCATATTTCAAATCTGAGGTGAAAGAAAGGTAACATTGAAAGATATATTTTTGTTTTTTGCATGCACTCATTGTATGAGCATTAATATTAAGGATGCTGTGATTAACTCTTAGGCTACTATGGCACCACACAACAGAAACTGGTGTGCAGCACAAAGCAACTCCTGTAGGATTCACAAAACGTACTGCGACAGAGAACCAGAATGCCAAATTTTAAGATGACAGACAGGGAAGGAAACCTAATAAATCTGAACTTAAAGTTCTGTAACTGTCAAGTTCACAGTGATAGTGATGCTACTACACCATCATGATGCTAAATTAAACAGCCTGATCAAAGACGACAACTCAAAACTAAGAGACAAACAACACAGCTAAGAATAACGTTTTATGTGAGAAAGGTGAGAGAAGAAAACCTTCTGGAAACGTTGATTTGTCAGATAGCAGAGAGAAAGAAACAAACAGGGTCGTGAGTGGTTATTTCACACCTCAGATCTCCACTGAACAATAATTCTCCATTCCTTAATGGAAATACTGTTAGTGTGCTCTTTATTTCTTTGTGTGTGTTTGTTTGTTGCTTTCCCGGATTCAGCACGGCACAACGCTTCACCTCACAAATAAATTACTCTGCCACAAAAATCAAAGAAAAGAAAAATTACATTTCACTTCCACAAAAGTTGAGTCTCATTTAAAGCTACGTGACAAAACCATCAGAAAGGCCAGAAGAGAATTAAAAAATGTGCCTCACTTCTGACTGACAGAACGTGACTCCTGCTCTTTTAGCTGCACAGGTGTCTGCATCGCATTCATCAAGGTCAAAGAGCTAATAGAAAACAACTGCTTCTCTCACCTGCAGTTAAAGTCTTCACTGTGATCTTTGTGGTTTTATAATTTGGTTTTGAACTCATCATGAGCTCCACCTAGTTAAGAAAATGTAATAAAAACATGACACTTTTTCATTCATTTATTTATTTTAAATGTTAAAATCAAAGGAATATGTGCTGCATATCGGCGATGCATCTCTATTCTTCTGCTCAGCTGCCGGCACAGCTGGATGGCATCAGTTTGAGGAGTTTGATGTTGCCCTCACGGTGCAATAACATTAGTCTCTTTATTGTGTTAATCTTGTGAATCTTGTAGATTGAAACTGAACAGCAGATGTAACAAGGTTTGCAGAGATGATGAGATATTGCAGCTGAAATGGACACATGTTGCTGTGGGTTTAAATCCTGCTCCTAACATTTAATCCATAAAATCTGTTGATTGATAAAGTGTACAGTCCTGTGTAAGTGTAACTGGCACCACATTAGCTTTGGACTAAACTGCTTAATGTGACTTCATATAAAAACTTCTTGTTCTGACTTTTCAACTTGAGGATATTAAAGTACACACCGAGCAAAAATCTGAACCTGACCTCACATGTTGTGTCGTGTGAATGAGCGCTAAAGACTGACTGATGTTGGTACTTGTTACATGAAGAGTTGAACCTTTCAGCTGAAGCAGGTAATAGTGGATAATTTTGAGGTTCACATGGTCAGTTTTTTGCAAAAAGAAAAACTACTGAGGATGTCTGGGTTTCATTTTCTCATGAGCTGGAATCTCACTTTAGCCTGAAGTGCCACATACAGCATCCTGAAATCATGGTGTGAATCGATAAAGTGCATCACAGATCTGCTGTAGACACCAGACTTGAATCGGTAGATGCCCCCAAACCCCAGTCCTGGTGGAGTCAATGAGGATTCTACAACTGGTAACTTCACATAAGCAGCTCATATATATATACTGTATATACTGACATGTTATTGCCCTCGTGTGGTCTCATGTTTAACAGATTTATCTCTGACCTTCATGTGAGTGAGACTTTTTCAAATCAACATGCTGCTTACATTTCTCTTGAATGATAGTCTATCAGGACGCTTCAGAGCCGTGTCTGTTCACCGTCGATGTCTGACCTTTTGGGCATAAAATGTCACCACTTCATCATTTCAACGCGTCTGTATTTTCTCACTCATCCAGGTCATGTTAATCCAAAGCGTTTCAGTTTAAAAAGCAACTAGATTTTTCTTTTTTATGTTCTACAAGAAGTAAAAGTCCAACTGCCTCATTTACTGAAGCTCTGAGGACATTTATCATGTTGGACATTTGTGTCATAGTGAGCAACTGAATTCTTGAGCTGTGATTTTGTGAGGTCACAGTGATCTTTAAAAGCCAAATTCTAACTTGTTTCAAAGATATCCCTCTAAGACATGAAGAACTACTTTCACAAGAACGGGACAAACGGATGGACAACCAGAGAACATCAGTAGTTAAGGCACTGCATTAAAACCATAGTGATCACATGTTTTAATTAAGATCCAAACAGCAAAACCCTGACGTGGTTCCCTCTGCTGTCTTCTATTTATCTTCTTCAGTTGAAGTTAACTTTTTGACTTTTAAGTGGACACAGAGTGACGTGATGTTTCTTCCTTCTCCTCTTTCCCCCTCATGCTGCCTGAATGTCTTGACCTGACGATGTGGACTGCCCTGAGCCCACACATGTTACGAGTATGCAAATAAAGTTTAATTGAATTCTTGTGCAGCACTAATGAGTGTCAAACAAGTTTCTTGCGCTGACACCTGACCTTGCGTGGTCACATTGGAACAGATTTACCATTTGATCTTTTGCACTGGGGCTATAATGTGAGTAATTAGTTCGAATTTTTATTAAATCAATGTGATGTTTACATAGAAGCCAAAAACTGTATTCTTGATGGCATTTGGCCGCATTGAAAAGAGAGCAGAGACGTAACCAGGATGGCCGAGTGGTTAAGGCGTTGGACTTAAGATCCAATGGGCGAATGCCCTCGTGGGTTCGAACCCCACTCCTGGTATGTTACATGTGGGGATTCATGTGTAGCTTCCCTTAAACCTTTCACTACGATGCTTGTAGGGAATTATGTCATAACTCAACCACTTGTTTAGACACCAGCAGTCCTTTATATGCCATCAGTTCTGTTTTAATGATCTTCATTTATTCTCTTCTTGGCTTGTGGAATTGACAAAAAGGTTAATTATGGTTATGGCACATTGATAATTGCTCCTCTGCATACTGTAGTGTTTGTATTCATTACAGCTCCATTATTTTCGCATCCTGAGAGCAAACATATCTCCAAGGCTGTTGCAAAACACTGTGCTCCCTCGGGAGGAAAGAAATCATTTTACCAGAAAAACAATATGTTAAATTTGTGCCAAGCGTTACACACTGAACACTCCCAGACTCCCATAAGCAAACTCCCCGAGGGCTCCACGCTCCAAACACTAAAACACCACGTGATCAGGGAAAACACCTGGTGCATTATGTGGATGAAATGAAGCACGAGGGCTTATTTGAGCGACAACAGCGAGGCAAGGAGGGTAAAACTACGATTTCCCACAGAGATGGGCTTCGATGGTTTTCCTGACCTGTCGATGATGCCGCACATGTCGATCTGCAGTTGGCTGTAATTTCCCAGCAGTCTATGCTGCACTCTGATCAGATCCACCGGCTGGTTGTCCACAGTGAGGAGACGCATGCAGCCCTGGAAGACGTTGAAGGGGTTTTCACAGTCCTGACTGTGGTCATCAGCAGGACAACCTTAGAAAACAGAACAACGTGAGAGCAGTGATTGCATCAAAAAAAAGAAGCAAACACAGCCGTTTCATTTAAAACTCCATTTACACAAAGCAGCTAAATTGGAAGATGGTTAAAATTCACAATGAGTTTATTAAATTGACAAAAGAGTTAACATGCAGCACGCACACGTTTTGTGATTTCCTGATGAGCAACGTGACGTAGAACTGTGGTAAACGTGTGACAGTCAAGCTGTGATCTGTGGTGCTTTGTGACTTCCTAAGTGGGTGAAATCATGCAAATGTATGCCAAATGAATACAGCTAATTTCTCACTGCTGTAGTCCATTTAATGTGAAAGAGGAGATACTGAAAGTGCATGTGTGTAGATGCGTGCACGTGCAGGATGATAAAAAGCCCACGGCAGTTTGGAGAACATGCCTGGACTGCAATAACGCTGAGCAGAGAGAAAGCAAGAGAGACGAGATTTTTCTGGCAGCGAGGAAGAATAAAATGGAACAAACGAAGCAAAAGACTGGAGAGAAAAGAGAGGAAAGAAAACGAGGAGGGGACGAGGAGAACAGCATGAGCGGACAACAGGGTGAAGAGAGATGAAGATACAGCAGACTTATAACTTTCATTATAAAACAGCCACAAGCTGAAGGTGAGAATTTACGACACCGACTGCGCTGTGCAATATCAACAACTTTTAAATATTAATACACGTCTTTCAGGGGAAAATATGGCGATGCTCATTTAAACCGCTGAAACAGAAACATTTTGTAGTCAGTGTTAACGTCACAGACCGGACTGGGAAGGTGTTTTAAGATAAGAGGTGGTAGCTTTTTTTTTTATTGCATTTAGTACGACAGAGAGGACAAAAAGAAAAAGGGACGTAGTGTTAAAGGTAAATCCAGGTCAGAAATAAGGTTAATTAAATCATGTTTTAGTTAAATAATGACTAATAAGAAAATGGAAATATGAAAGGGTTTAAATTCTCTGAAATATGTGCTAATCCTCTCCTCTCTCCTCTGGTTGGAGCTTTTAGGGGGATGATGCTGATCTTTCATAACCGAACCAACATAAAGCAGTGTTTGAACTCACACCTGGTAACAGTCATCGGTCGGTTTCATTTTGTTCTCAATCGACTGACATTCAAATGTAATCGACCACATCCACTCTGTCCTGATGAGTTTGAGAGGTAAACTACTCGTAATTAATTCAATTTTCTCGTGAACATGTGGTGTTACAGAGAACCACGTTTGAAACCAAGTTTGCAGGGACTCATCTACCTCTGAGTTACTGCAAAATGTGATTAAACAAACGCTTTGAAGATCAATTGCTGCCTTGTTAACATGTCCACATGGTGTTTTCTAAATGCTGGAAGACACATCATGAGCAAAATACAGTGTACTGATGACGGACTCACAAACTCAGATTTAGACTTCCTGGATTTCATGTGTAACAAACCTGAACATCCAATCCTGCCACAGCTTTCCAGGGACGAACTCTCTCTTTCTTTTTTCTTCAGAATTGTTTTCTAGTTTAAACATGCATGGATGAGTGACTCCAACATTATTATAACCCATTGCAGGGTAGAGAAGCTTTACAGTGTTTGAGCAGAGCTGTGGGTGAGCTGGTGTGCTTGAGATGCAGAGCTTCAAAGATCTGGAGGAATCAACTGTGGAGTTAAATGTCGGTCATTTTAAGGCAGTAAAGTAAAATTTTTACTGGAGAAAATACATGCAAAAACTTTATTATATTACAATTTAAAAAAAAAATGTTTTTAGTGGCTTAATCAATGAGAGCAACTTTAATTACACGTGGCAAAAGCACTCCTGAATGGTGACTGAATGTTTTACTGAATGCTTCTCTTATTTACTTCCATTAGTATTAATATGAATTCAGCATAATATCCAGCAACACTGATGTCTGAATGAGGATTTCAAGGTTTTGCTGCTTTTCAGTTTGCTGTCCTCTAACAGCCCAGCAAACAGCACCTTCTACAGTTTTGTCACCAAAGACAGTCCATGATTCTTACCACCAAAGAAGAGCTGGCCTCCCACAATGACAGGAAACGACGGGTTAGCATGAGCAACGCCACCTTCTTCTTTATCCACAGAGACGATCAGACGGCTGCGTCTGGAGGCAACATCCACCGAATGCCACTGACCGTCATTCAGAGCAGAGCCTGGAACAAGATCAGAGTAAAAAGATCATTGGAGGGCGCCCCTATAGCTCACCTAGTTGAGCAGACGGCCCATAAACAGGGGCTATAGTCCCTGAGGCAGCGATCATGGGTTCGAGCCCCACTCATGACCATTTGCTGCAGGTCTTCTCCCCATGGCTAAAAAAAAATCACAGGATTATTGTCCTCAAATCACAGAGGACCTTCTGCTCGGCCATCTCTGATTTGCTTGAAACTTTATTTTGATTTTGATTTTTTTTAACCATAAACTCTGGATATTTTAAATGGTATCAATGAGATTTTAGACACATCTATCAAATACTTTCAAATAAAAGTTAAAAAGTGAAGTTTCAGCATTTTTTTTTTTTACGCACTGAGATTTTAAGTTGTTTGAGGGACAAGATCTCAGAAGCAGTAAAAGATTAAAGCCTGAAACTTTCCCATCATGTCATTGATACACAATCTGCAATATTGAACATGTACATCATACAGTCTCTGATTATGGGTGAGTCGAAATATGAGAAAATAAATAAATAAATTGAAGCCGCCATAAGCAAAAGTGTCAGTAGATAGCCTGAGCCAAATAGAACAGAGCTCTGGAGTTCCAAAGAACATATTTGATAACACAATATGAAACACAAAATGAAAAGAAAGCTGTTAAGAAAGTCATGCAAACATAGCTTCACATTAAAATGTATGAAAAAAAAACACATGCAAAAAGTAAAAAAGCAATCTCGGAAAGTATTTGATAAAATTTCACAAATATAAAAAAAAAAACATATATATATATTTACTATCACGAAGTTTAGAAAATCTAAGGTTTTCAGCTACGTTGAACATTAATCACTAAGGGAGGAGAGGGTGGTGGTTACATAAGAAATTACAGAATAAACGTTTTTAGATTTTAGGCAACAAGATGTAAGGGGTGAAAAGCAACTTCAGCGGTTGTCAGACGGACCTGCAGTGAGCTCCAGCAGCGCTCTGCCGTCTTTATGTATCTGCAGCCGGAGTCTGGCCTCACTCAGGTACAACCAGACCACACCTCCCTGCTGAGGGAGGTCAAAGGTGAGCAGAAGCCCCGCCTTGTTCCACGTCCTGAACTGGAACCCCAAAGACACGCCCCCCGGCGAGGACGCCGTCGCCCCCGGCAGCTGCAGGAAGCTCTGGGGGCCGGTGAACGTCACGGCGACGGAAACCGGTTCAGCACAAGAAAAGGTCACATTGCCCTGAGAGAGAAACATGCAGAGTGGAGAGACAGGAGGGAGGGACAGAAAGAAATGATTACCGGAGAGATAAAACAACATGAAACATGAATATTAATCAGCTGCAGAGGGCGTGTCGATGTGACCTGGTGTCGCTGTGATCTCATCAGCGAGTCTCCTTGAGAATAAAAGCCATGAATGCAAAATGTCACCGTGCTTAGAGCTGCAGAGCGAGGTGGGATATGCATATCCAGTGCAATATAGACATTTCCGTTGCGGTCCATTGTTTTGAGTAGTGGTAATGACACCGGGTCCATTGCTAAGGCTGCAGCAGTAATACATTACAGCGTCTGCTGGGAATATCAGCCCGCTATCTTTATAATGCTCCGGAAACACAGATGACATCTAAGAGCCCTTTGCAGAGCTGTTAAAGTGATATATGGTGGGGAATGCATTGGCACTGCAAAATATAAAGTCAAAAGTGGGCTATAAAAGTCCTCAAAAGCCTTTCACTAACACACAGGCACACCCAAAACGCTCCTCGCTCACCCCTGCTTACATACGTCTTTGCAGGCTCCACATTATTTTGTAACTGTGCCTTTAAGAACAACTCAAAGTGCTCTCTGTATTAAAATGGACTATAAGTGTGTTAATACTCTATTACTGTGAGAGCCACAGAACTCTTGTAAAACAGCCTCTATTAGACCTTCAGCCATGCATGTGAATCTCGGAGCCTTTTATACCCACACTTTTTGTTTCCCTGCTCTCTGGTCCTTAACTGTAATGAGAGACCATTTATTAGAAATGGTTCGCAGTTGCTCTCTACTGAGCTCGCTCCACTTATTGTCACCGCAGAAACATCACCTTTTTTTTTTTTTTTTCTAATGACAAAGACAAGGACGGGTTACTAAAAGACAAACCGTCTGTCCTCTCATCGCTCACGGTCCTCGTTAAGGACTCATTAGCTTCATTAACCAGCTAACAGCGACACCACCAGCATCCAGATCATCTCCCAGTGGTGTACCTGAACGAGTGCATCTCACACTCTTAGAATATCATGAAAGAATGTCATATTCAACTGTGCAATAAACCAAAGAACTGGGCCCACGGGACCCTCCTACATGCTCATTATTCAGAGGTGTGTTTTCACATTGGACCTTTTTGTGCTTTTAGAACTCTATTCTATTGTAAATACCAACAATTTTTGCATCTTTTTTTGTAAATACAAGTATTTCTTGGCACCTTATTTCTATTTCTTCCTCTTTCTTTTGTACATTGTTCCTTTATCCTTGTTTAAGGAAATTACAATCTAATATATTTTAGACTCATTACATGTAAAGTACAACATTTCAAACATCTTTCTCTTTCAATTTTGATGATTATGGCTTATTGCTCAAATAATCTTAAAAAACAGTTTGAGTAATTTACTATTCAAACAGTATATAAACACTCTTTGTCTAGTTAAGGAAGCGCAGCCACAATCATAGGGAAGACTGCTGAGCCTGGTCCTGCTTGAGTGTTTTTCTTTTTTGTCCTTCCCAGTAAAGAGGAGTTTTGTTTTTCCCCTCTTCCACCTGTCGCCAAGTGCTTACTGAAAGGGAATCAAACAGAAACTTTGGATTTATTGTGTTTCTCTGTTAAAATGTGTATGTATTATTATGTGAAGCGCTGTGAGGTGACACATGTTGTGAGAATTGGAGCCATATAAATAAAATTGAACTGAAAAACTGAATTAAATTGCCGACTTGAAAGTTGTCCAGAAGACGACCATCACGAGGAGTTTAGGCCACAGACAGTCAACGCTGAAAAGGCAGGCTGATGGCAGAGAGTTGTATTGAAGCAGCTTTAATGGAAAGTCGACTGGAAAAGAAAAGAAAAGTGCGGCAGGGAAAGGTGCACAAGCAACAGGGATGACTGCAGCCAGGAGGGGATTGTCGAGAAGAGTCGCCTCAAGAGTTTGGGCTAAAGTCAGTGCATTCAAGAAAGAGGCTCCAACTGTCGCATTCCTATCATCAAGCCACTCCGAAAACAGAGACCATCTCGACTGAGAAGAAAAAGAGCCGGACTGTTGCTCAGTAGTCAAGAGGTTTTTCTTTTTAGATAAAAGAAAATTTTGCATTTCATTTGGAAGTCTAGTAGAAGAGTGGTGGGACACGGAATCACAGGTGTTTGAAGGTTCTGTGATGATCTTTGGTGCCACGTCATGTGCTGCTGCTGGTCCACGGAGGTTTATCGAGTCCAGAGTCAACCAGGACACTGTAGAGCACTTCACACTTATGACATCTGCTGACAGGCTTTATGAAGGTGCAGATTTCCTTTCCCAGCAGAACTGCACACAGAGCCACAACTAAGACCAAACAGTTTGCTGACTATGATGTTACTGCACCTGATTGGCCAGTCGACTCACCTGACCTGAACCCCATTTAATCCATATGAGGTGTTGTCAAGAGGAAGACGGCTGCTTTCACAGCAACCCGGGCTTCAATAGATTCACTGACGCAGTATCTTATGGTTCTTATAGAGCCTTGAGGAACGGACGCTTTGCATTTCACTGCACATACGATATGAGCAATAAACACTCTTGAATCTTGATGCAGTAACTCCTGGTAAAGGAACCACGTTTCCAGTGAATAAATGAACACACTTTGCAGAAGTTGGATATTTCTGTATTGCCACATTCATCAAAATTAAAACAATAAAACGGCTTGAACTATTGAACTTTACATGTAATGAATGAAGAATATTTGAAAGTTGACCTTTTTTAATTCAATTACTAAAAAACAAATAACCTTTTCTCAAAATTCTTTTTTTTTTTTGCAGTGCATCTGTGTTTGCAAACACCCTTCATATACTCTGAAGGCCGACCTGAGGTTATTTTTGCATGCAAAGAGCTGGTTAGTGGTGGAATCTGTCCTCACTGTGTTCAAACCTGCTCTGATGTGTCGGCCCCAGTGAAAGAGTCAGATTGTAAATACACTTAAAAGACACAGACAAAGAAACGCTGAGGAAGAAAAGTAAACTCCAGATCAACTCTAATTTTCTATTTATCATCTTTTAGAATATAATCAGGTGCTGAGAAATGCCAGACACTTGTGTGAACTCATAACCAGAACAATCCTCAGGTCCTTCTGGCAGCCTCATAAATCTCACCTCTCATCACCGCTGATTTCTTTTTTTTTCTTAACAGGTAAGAGGAGCAAAATTTTATCTGACTCCACAGACAAGAAAACAACAATTAGAATGAAAATCAAGCAGAAAAGGTCACATAATGTTTTAATTATATAAAGCACTTCAGCATCCTTTATTTCTTCAAGATGGAGGTGACTGGTAGTTTCTAAACTAAAACCCTCACTTTACAAAACAACATCCTCGTTTTCCAAACTGTGTTCGACTGCTTTCCAGAGGAATTAAACCAAATAAGTGACAAAACATGTAAATATGTAACGCTGATCCACAGACATGAGTTTTTAGGGTCTTTTAGAGGAATTTTCATGTGAATTTGTCGTCTTAGTTTTGTTGTCTTGGTTTTCAAACTCTGTTATCTCTTCTTGCTCATACAGTTCACTGACTCGTGTTCATAGTTGTTTTGATCTTGTTCTGTGAAGAACTTGGATGAAAGGTGCCACCTAAATAAAGCTGAGCTGAGTTTGTTTGAAAATCTTGTAATAAGCAAAAAAAAAAAACCCACCACAAGCAAAATGTGTCACCAGCGTTTGGTCGTCCTAAAAGCATTTCGCGGCGAGCCAATTTTAGCCTTCCGTTTTCATTTGAGGTGGCGCCGCTCCAGCTATTGATGCCGCATTCTCGCTCAGATATAAAAGCTCAGAGCTCAGGGAGTGAACATCAAAGCACTTTGCTTTCCCCTAATGATTTACGTGATCTGTCATTATCATGCTACAGAAAAAGGAAATCTTTTATGATATCCAAAAAGTTGGGTACATTTCACTTCATATCGAGTGTATTGAGCCACTTGTTTATCTTGTAATTGATCAGTATTGATATCTATTATAAGATGATTAGTATGAATGTACTTTTTGTGTTTTTTTTTTCCTGCCCCCCTTTTTTTGAGTTCGGGCTCATTTTTCAAGTCCTGCACCTCTATGGAAACAGCACAGCCATGACTAGGAGTAGAAGAAGAAGTCAGAAATGGGGTTTGTAAATTATTAGACAGCTATAATGTTAGAAATTAAAAAAAAAAAAAGAAAAGAAAAGAAAAAAAAAGAAAGAAAAAAAAGCTAAGGTGGAATTTTTTGGATTATTTATTTCACAAAAATCAGAAAAACCTGGAATCAAAATGTTCAACAAGTGTCACCAACACAGGAAAAACCACAGTGGCTCCACATATTACAGATGTTTTACTCCTCACATTTTGATTTTGTTTTCATATCTTTCCTGTTAAGCTACAGCCTGCAGTTCAGCCCAGAAGTGTCTGAATTTTTGTCACGTGTCTCTTGATGGCAGCTTAGACATAAATGTCTTCTGAGTTACGTCGAGACAACAGATTTTTTTGTTTGTTTGTTTGTTTTTTTAAACAGAATTTGGTTATTGTAAAGATTTCAGTTTTTTGAAGCATGCAGAATAAAGTGATTTTGATTAAATTAGATTTTGTTGTTTTTCTCTACAGAACCGAAAATCACACATGATTAGCTCAAGGACGATTGGAAAGTATTGAAAATCCGCTGATTCTTCCTGTTTTTATGATTTCTTCATGTTGTAAATTATTACATTTGGGCAATTTTTTAACATGCCTTCAAACCCATCGATGGGTTTTGCTATTCATGCATTAAGTTGTTGTATCAGCCAAATACCAGTTCCCTGTTCTGACTCATTTCATTTACATTAACTGGGTGCTTTTGGTAAAATGTACGTACCTTTACAGCGACTTGATGGTCATTGTTTTTCACTAGTTCTATCAGGTTGACGCCGTTGTGCAGCAGGTTTTCCAAGCAGCCATGAAAGTTCCTTTTTGAGATGGCTGGTTTCTGGGAGTCGAGTCTCTGGACGGCTCCGACACTCAGCTGCATGTAAAAGACAACACAAGACGAGTAAAAAAGAGATTTGTGTCTGTATTTACAACATGTTTGTGAGGGTGTGTGTCTGTGTTTCTACACACCTGTTCGATGTTCCAGTGGTTGAACTCTGCAGGTATCTGAACTTTTTCCGTGTGTTTGTCCACAGTGAGGTTAAGGTGAGCGTTTCTCTGCTCCACTGCTACATGGTGCCAATGCTGATCGTCTAACAGACTGCCGAGGGAGGCAAGGCGCCGTGATTCCAAGGATGAAGTCCTGCCTGAAAGACATGACAGCGAGGAAGAGAGAAAAAAAGAGGGTCAGAGCAGAGGAGACAAGAGGAGGCAGGTAACAAATACAAGAGGTGGTAAACAAAAAACAAACAAGTGAGCACAAGGAAAGAAAAAGACAGAAATGCAGCAGAGGAGGAAAGTCAAGTGAAAGCCAGGTAGCATGAAGTCAGAGGTGGGTGGAAAAGGTGAGGAGGAAGAAAAAGGTAAAGGCAGAAGAGCAACGAAGAGAGAAGATGCAGATGCCAGCAGATGGAAAGCGAGTAGGATGAACAGCGGGGAGATGATGAAGCAGACATTTGTGAAAACTAATCACATCGTGAGAAATGGAAATGACAAAGACAGGCTCAGTCTTTTCATCAACACGTCGGCACTGTTTAATTTGAAACGTCTAATCTTGACATAAAGACGAAAACCTCGTGCATTAAATTTAACAAGATGGACTGAAGTTTCAGTGGGAAAGCAGATCGATCAAAGTTTTGCTCATTCGACTTGTGAATGCATCCTGTTTTTCTGGTTATCTGACACGAGGGTTGGCTTCACGTAACAGCTGCTAATCTATTTTCTTTCCAGTTAGGTGACCTATTTGACTTTCTTCCTCAGTCTTCTGTCTGTTCTTTTACCTGTAAGTTTCTTGTCTCCTCAATATTTGACCCCCGAGTCTGCTTCCTTCTGACCTTGCGCGAAGCCTACAGACAGCTACAGCGCACCAGCCTCCACACTGCATCTAAATATTTCACTTTTCTCCGCTTCCCACAGGGAGGATCACGGCGAGGTCATCTCATTAGTAACTGCTCGATATATCTGCATACTTACACTGAGAACTGAAGCCAAATATGCGTTAATCCCTAATTTGAAAAAAAAAAAAAAAAGAGAAACATAGTGAGACATCATTAATGATAGATGAGCTCCAGCCGGTCCTAATAAGAGGATCCATCTCCATCCCCCAGTGGGGACGGCAGAGAAACTTTGTGTTTCTACCGAGTGAAAGCACGAGACTGTCAGTCATTAAAAATGTATTAGATATTCTTTGGGGAGTGACAATTCCAACTTCAGAGAGAGAAACAGAAAGTTTGAAGATGATGGACAAATGCGTCTTTGATATTTCAGCTCGTTCTATCAGAGGATAGATTTATACGGATGAGAAATGGCTGGTACGCTTACCTCCTGATACAGAGGAGTTATCATGATGACTTATTTGATTACAGTCTGGATGAATAGAAAGCGAGTGCAATCAATACGAGAGGAAGCATAGCATGACCTAAAAACAAATACGATCTCTTTATTGGCATTGATTAATGGAACAATAATCACGCTGTAAGTAGGAAAGAGAGGAGCTTCCTGGATGGATGTTTCATTGGATGGATGATTTGATTACCGCACGAATGATCAGAATGAGAAAACAGGAATCAATATGAGAGACGAGAGGCCAAAACACTGAAATTTACTCTAATATGAATATTTAGCAGCACCTCCTTTCAACATCATCTCTTCATGTGTTTTCTCTCCATTGTTGTTCCATCTCTTTCTGGCAGTGAAGCCATCGCCACACGACTGTCTTTAGGCTCATAGGAGGACTTTATGACAGGTTTTTATGTGTTTTTGTACAAATTTCAAACAGTGTATCACATAGCAGAAGAAAGAAAAACAATGGTACAAGGCTATAGTGTATATCCAATAAAAGCCTTTTTCTTCATCTTCCAGGCTGTCGCCAAGTTGCTTGCGAACCTCAGTGTTTTGTATTTGAACAGTGAACACTGTCATTGTGCACTCTCTATTATATACTGTGTCTATATGTGTCGTTCACAGCTTGTAAAGGTCAATTTACTTAGCTTTATATCTGTTCCCGAGCAAGATGTCAGAATTACTTGGCTGACATTTCTGCCTTTCAGAGCTCACTTGTCTACTTGTAGTCTTAATTCTGCATTCAAACTGTTGAAAAGGTCCAATTAAAGCAATAGATCACTTAAGACTGTCAAAACAAGACATCTCACAGATAATTTTTGTGCACCAAACAAGTTTTTTTGTGAGGGTTTGTTCTACAGAAGAGCCAATTGTGCTTGAAATGTTTTTGAGCTGTTCAACTTGAAGGACCAGAGACCAGACACTTCTTTGACCAGTGACTATAAAAGATCACCTTAAGATGCAGCTTTATTCAAATGACACAATGCGACAGTAGCCAGGCACCTGAATGTCCACATCTCCACCATTTGTCATTTTAGACAGCATGCTACCACAGATAATCTGCCACACGATCATTTGGATGTCTGACAACATGACCATGTCCCCCAAAAATGTCCATCAACTTCACCAGAAGTGGACAAAATCCCACTGACACAACACTCCATCTGCCCATTGTCATTTCCAATATGGTACTTGCTTGGTTGTTTCATCACAATCCAGAATCAGAATTAGAAACCCATCCATCCATTATCTATACATCGCTTAATCCTCACCAGGGTCATGGGGGGCTGGAGTCTATCCCAGCTGACTCAAGGTGAAGGCAGGTTCACCTGGACAGGTAACCAGTCTATCACAGGGCTACACTTAGAGACAGACAACCAAGCACACTCACATTCACACCTACGGACAATTTACAATCACCAATTAACCTCAGCATGTTTTTGGACTGTGGGAGGAAGTCGGAGAACCCGGAGAGAACCCACGCTGCACGGGGAGAACATGGAGACTCCACACAGAAAGATCCTGGTGCCCCCACCGGTACGCAAACCGGCGACCTTCTAGCTGTGAGGCAACAGTGCTACCAACTGTGCCACCTTGCAGCCCAGAATTAGAAAAAAATATAGACAAACACATGCAGTGTCCTAAAAATACATACATAGTACAAAATATGAGCACAAAAAATTAAAGATGTACATTTACAATTTCATTTTGCAGAAGCTTTTATCCAAAGCAACGTACGTCTGAGAGTAGATACAACACAAGCAAGGATCTGGTCAGGAGCAAACAACCTGGATAAGTGCCACTGTGGTAGGAAAATAAAAATGTAAGTATACATTGCGAGAAGATATATCATGGATAAAATATGCAGTCAATGCCATGACTATGCATTTCCAGCTTGAAACTGTAGCGTACTAACAACAGTCTCAAAAACACTGATTTAGACTTTAGGGTTTTATCTACATGCACTCTTTTAACCTCTTTTAACCGGGTAGTACGTTCTGTTCAGAACCTGTTTCCTAACATGTATGGCTGAATTACTCCAGTGTTTTAGTTTGCCATTGCATAGTGTTTTACAGTGTTTAAACACAGTCTCAGGTGAGCTGGTGTGCTCGAGCTGCCGTGAGTGTGGAGGTGTGGGTGATGAAAGAGGCAGCAGCTCCATAGATCTGCACATTCTAGAGAACACAACAGTGTCGAGTTACATTTAAGTCATTTTCGGGCAAGAAAGGATTATTTTTGTGGAGAAAAATATGTTTGTGTCATGTTTAATTATTTTGTTTTAACTTAATGAATGAAATTTAAAAAAAAATAGAATTAAAAAATTTTTTTAAAATCTAATCTACAAACATGAATTTTAAGGGGTTTAATCAATGACTGTAAAGACACTTGAAGAAATTTCATTCACATCCTCACTAGACAAACCTCAGAGAGAAGGTCTCTGTACGTTATCACTGACCTTGTTTCTCATATCAGCTGTCGTCATCCTGACCTAAACCTGATTTTGGATGAATAAAATGAGATTTGGACTATAACTCATGTGCCTTTGAGCAAGACACCGCTCAGAAAAAGACAGGAAAAACTGTTTAACCTGTAAAGGACTGCAGCAGTTCCTGCTCATATCCAGAGGGTTCAGACTGATGCTGCTCTCTCCTCATTACAGTCTGTGCTAAACACTAGTTTGTATAATTTTATCATTCTACACATGCCCTCAAGACAATATCACTTCACTGTATCTTGTCTGCTATTCTATTACGGCTGCTCAAAATCTGATTGCTCTTATCAGAAAAGCGGCTGGTATAATTATTTCAGCAATTGACTCTCATAAAGCACAACGTCTGTCACAGCAGCTCGGTAATGACTCACAACTCGGGTCACCGAGTGAGAAGTTCGCTGCAAGATTTCTGCTGCCTCAAAAGTTTTCTTTAGTTTTCTTCCACTGTGGAAGGTGAAGTGAGGTGAATCATCCACTTTTCTTTAACCCCTTTACATGCACCCCACTTTTCACGAGAGGGCTGAAAGCGTTTTGTTCGTTGGACTCTTACAGCGTGCAGCATGTAGTGATTCATCAAGCATGTGCCCCTATAGACAGAAAAGGGAAGAAACTACCTTTTTGCTGTGTGCGCACTCTACAAAGTGAGGAACTATTGCTGCTGCTGCTGTGGTATTAGCATCTTGAAATGGTTTATACAAAATGAACCATGAAGTTTTGTGCTTTCTGACAAATATTAAGAATGACATTCAAAACACAGCAACAGACTTTTCACCTAACCTGGATTTTAGTGTTTAGCACAATAAGTGAAATTTAGTGGAGCTGATCAAGCGAAAACACATTCAGGACCATTTGTACTTCCTGAAGAGTCATTGAATATATGGAGAAAATCACAGCACTAACGCTGTCTTTAAATTATTAGTCGGACGTTGCTGTAGTTCTTAAATCTTCATTTTAGCAATGCATAGCAGCAGCTTACAGGTGACTGCTAGAAAAAACCAGTGGACTTCTCTTTTAGGTTCTTGATGACGTTATAACTCTCATGTATTCATACATTCACAACAGAAACAGATACGTGGGTGGATGATAACAGCTTTATCTACTAAATGTGAGCACAGAGAGCAGGAGAGAAGAAAACACTTTGTGTGTTTTCTTTTCAACAGTTCGTGCACTGCATCAAATTTTGCAGCGTGTACGAACCAGTTTTCTGTTATCTGATCATGTGACATACTCCTGTGCTCTCTAAGACTTTTATCTTTTGGAAACTTTGACGCCGAACTGAGTCGGACCTGCTGCTGCTGTCATGGTTTAATACTGTAGTGCTGCCTGCAGCTGACCAATGACTGGAGTCAAAAATGTGAACGTAGTGACACTGAAGAAAAACATTTGTTGCCAAGAATTTAAGCCTTTTACAGAAAAGTGTTAGTTTAAAATACTAATGTTGAAGCATTTTCAAAATAAATGCCATCGATTCTGGTGACTAATCGCACCAGCATCTGTTTTGTATAAAGGCTGACTGACAAATGGTGGCACAAATCAGACAGATGTGATGAAAAATATCTCCTGATGTAGAGTAGAAATCAGTTTCCAGACTGTTTATATGACATGACAGTACTGAGAACCAGATCAGACCGGAGTAGCATCTGCTGAAGAGTAATTAATCTACTATCAAGTTTCAAACTTGACTTCTGGGTTATCCTGTGTTATCCAGGACAGAGCCGCTGTTACTCAGCGTTGCCTCAGAAAGCAATCTGCATCTGCTCTGGGGGGGTCGGTCCCAGATTTGTTAGCGTTAGAAGAGCAGAGCGGACCGTGCATGAACTCAGGGTCAGTGCACACAGCAGATGACCTGAATTATACAATCTATAACCTAAAAAAAGCTCAAGACAGACATAAATAAAGCGTATAACACAAGACGGAAAGCTGAAGGACGCTGAACTAAAAGAAGGCTTATGGCCGCTTTTAAAAACACATAACAGAGGCAAAGAAAGATTCTGGCACATTCAAAAGGCTGAGATACATAACAATGAAGGAAACCGAGATGATGGTTGGGGGAAAAATCAAAAGGGACTTTGTGAGTGTGTCAGGGACAAGATAGCAAAACAGGAGAGTGAAAAATGAAGAAAGTAGAGCAAAAAAAAAAAAGGCAAGGGGTCTCTTCTGATAGCAAAAAATAAAGGACTGAGAGATCTGGGGAGACAAACCAACACAAACAAATGTAATTACAAGAGAAGAGGAGGAAAACAGAAGCCAAGAGTCATGCAGGGAAACACATAAGGATGGAGAGAGAACACAAAGAAAGACAAGACTTGTTTTTCAGTTCAGTGCATGGCTTCAGTGTCTTGTCACCGAGCTGCAGCCTGTCTTCAAGATGATGGTTTTAAAAGAAGGATGCTCTTAATGTAAAATGACACAGAATCTGATTAAGGGCAAACAGCCTTCGCTATAATTACCGTCGATGTAAGTGTTGTAGTGAGTGGCTTTTTTCTCGAAGGTGACACAGTCTGTCTTCTTAAGTAGACAGTTTTTCAAGGTGGTCTACTTGTTACAGCGACAGACACATCCCTGAGACGTCTGGGTCATTTCTTAAAGGCGGTACAGATTCTTTACGTGCACATACAGCGTTTCCTTAATGCGATAACCTTTCTTAAAACTGTTATTTTCTTTGAGGATGTGCTTCACGCTAAGCAGCTACACGGACAGATAAAAGGTGGGATGTTTGACGGACTTGAGGGAGGGGACGAAGGAAGATAAGGAGGCTGAGATGAAGAGCATTTGTGAGAAATAGATGTCGGGGAGGTAGATAAAAGGGGAGATAAAAACAAAGAGGAGGAAAAACTTAGATATAGAAAGGAGAGAGATCAAAAAGAAGGATGGATGAAGCCAGATGGGAATGCTGATGACAGGTGAGCCGTGTGGCGATGATTCAGAATGGCAGCCCAACAACCTCAGGTTTAACCCTGTTTATACACTACACACACACACACACACACACCACACTACACACACACAAACACACACACACACACACACACACACACACACACTGTAAGCCATGCATCAGTCCAGCCCTAGCACATGCTACAGCGAGCAGCTACCATCCATCACGGCTGTAACTAGACAGAGATGCAGCAGCAGAGAAGGAGCCAAGATTTAAACCAATCGGGTGGCAGCGTCCGTGTCCACCGTCTCACCCGCTAAAAAACCGTCTAAACTTGCTTCAGACGAGTTTATTTTGTCCTCAACCTTATACGGATGTTCTGTACCGATGAAGCCACGAAGTGACTCATCAATTCAACAGCGAAATGTCTCAGCGCTGAACCGAGTTTTTCACTGGAAATCTGAAATACTCGACGTTGTGTATGAATGTAAATGTAAGTGGTACATAGCTGCTGGAAAATGTGTTAGCCTGTCAAAGCACATAATCAAATATATGCTGTCTGTTCTTTAACGAGAGGAGAGGATTTTTTATTTTTTGACATTTTGTGTGATCTGTGAACATTATTAAGTCCAAATATTTAAAGATTTTTCAGTTTAATCACACATGAATGTACCATGAAAAGCGAAAAAGTCCAAAATTCTTTTCATTCTTTTTCAGTGGAAGGAAAAAGACTTTTCTCCTGCAAATAATACAAATATCACAACAGATTTTAGTGCAGCGCTCCAGCATGTATGAGGAGATGTCAGTTCCCATCAGCGGATGTCAGTGTGTTGGTCTGGTGTTGTACCTTGTCTGAGCAGCAGCAGCAGCTTTCCTCTCTCCAGCTCCAGACTGAGGCCGAGTCCGTCCCGTCCTTCCGCCTGCAGCAGCGTCCCAGAATTCCTCAGGGCTTTAAACTTTAGAGAGACGACCTCTCTGGACGTTTTCCGCGGCCGGGGACTCAACCTGAACACCAGACCGCTGCTGCCGCTGTCGAAGCTCACAATATCAGAGGCTGGAAATCGAACCAAAGCAGAGACAGAGGAGTCAGGACTTTGTGATGAATCAACAGCTAAACTTTCATACTTGAGTCTCAACCAAAACCAACAGCTTAACACTGACAATATTCCCCTTGACCACATAATCGGTGCTTCATTTATTGTCTACACTCTTTACTTGAATTCGTTACGCACATGCACAGCTGGTACCAGGACTAATGTTAATGCTGAGTGAGAGTAGGATTTCAAATATGTCCAAATATTCAGTATCTTAAAGTAATGCTCATGTTACACCACAGAAAACACAAATTCACTCACATCTGAGAGGAAAACAGCCCTGTACCTGTGATACTGTGGTGTGCAGCAGAAGTTATGACAAACTGAGAGGGGAAATGTCAGAGTGAGGGGCTGAATCTGAATTCCATTTATCACTTTTCATCAAGAAATTTCACCGTCAGTGTCTGCTGCTCGTCGGGGATTTGGGCCGAGGTGAGCCGAGGTGAGTACGTGGTAAAGAATAGACTGCAAATACTGAATTGTTTAAAAAGAGCAGCCGCTGACCTCAGCATCAAGTTCCTTTTCAGGCGTACAAAGGATTTCTCTGAGTGAACGTTTTTTAATGAACTTGGCGAGTCTTTCAGACTCTCACAGAATCACACAGCCACTTTGCAGTAATGCTTATTGCATTGTACAGTGTATTTCCTGCTGATTACAGAGCAGTGGGCTCAAGCTCTGAAGTACTGAGTCATCCTTTGTGTGTCACTTTAAGTCTACTTTACTACTCCATATACTATAAAGCAGTCTAATTAAGTCCCAGATTACATTTTGTTCTACAATATTATGTTAATATGCAATTATAATCAGCCCTATCCCTGTAATTATCCCTGGAACATATTGTTGATTATTTTTGGCTCACAATCTGGCAACAGAAACACGACTGGCTTACAGTGAGTACAGCAATTTGGAAGATACATTAACGCTGTGTTTTGTTTTAAACACATCACTGCTGCAACTTTCATGACAGAAACACACAAGTTAAGAAACTTGATCTGCATTAATGATTTGCAGGTCTCGCTGTAATTACTGTATTTTCACTTGCAAGCCTTCAAGTAAATCTGTATTTTCAGTGTTGTTCCAGAAAAGACATGGGGGGAGGAGTTGATCTAAACGGGAGAAAACAAGAAGCTGCAGCTCCATCTGTAGCCTCTCACTGTAGCATTCTGGCACTCTAACATCTGCTAATTAGCAGCAAGCCCAAAGTACAGCTGAGACTGGTGAGAGTATTGCAGATATGTGGTCATAGACACCCAGTGTTTCAGCAAACTGACCGATCTTCTTGGTTTTTAGGGGACATTTCACCTTTCATCCCAGAGGCTTGTTCAGTTCTGAACTGAACTGAGATTTTTCACTGCAACATAAAGTCCTGCACCTCTATGGAAACAGCACAACCATGAGTAGAAGGAGAGAGAAGTCAAAAATGTCTTCTGTGCATGATGACACAGTTATAATGTCATGTATCATTTAAAAAAAACAAACAAAAAAAACAACTGAGTTTGTTATATTTGTTTGAAAAATGGAGAAAGATGTTGGATCCCCATTCTATATATTATACAACGTACATTTTCAATTACTTTCCATCCTTGTCTCCTCTCTGCTCTGTGTAAACGCTGCCTGCACTTTACTGCATTCTTTCAGGCCGCCAGCAGGGGGCTGACTCCTCTGAGAAGTCAGACTATCGAGAAGTTTATGAGAAAATGATGCCACTTATCACTCGATTAGTTGCCACGGTAAACATTTTCCTACTGAGTTCAAGGTTTGAAATGTTAGTTTAAAGTCTCCATCAACACAACATGATGTTCATTTGGTCAATTAAGGTCCTATTTAGAGTAAAACAGACAATAAGCAGAACATATCTCAGTTTCCAGTCATAGTCACCCCTCACTTACTATGTCTGGCTTTGAAAGATCAAGATGGTGCCAGCCAGATGCCAAAATCAAGGCTTTAAAACAGGAATGCTCAAACCAATGGGTAATGTCACGGTTACTACATTCACCTATAGTTCAAAAATGTAGCAACAGCAACAAAATATACAATAAAATATTCCTCATGACCTGTATTCTGTCTTCATACTATGCTGTAAGATGAGGTTGTCTTTGGAAATACCACAGGTTTTCTAAATTGTCCCTACAAACATTCAAAAACAATGTTAAAGTGGCAGAGACAGACAGATAATGTGGGAAAAGAGAGCAAGCGACTGATGTGCAGTACGCTCATAACAACTCATCTATCGGGTCGCCTACACATGTCGGTCTGTTTTTAAAGATTTGATTAATGAAGTGTGAACACCTGTGACGGGGAGAATGGATGCTCTCCTTCCATTCTTCTTTGCCATTAAACTCCACTTCATTAAATCTTCTCTTAATGTTACGTGCTCCAGCTCTTTACGTTATGTTCTGTTGTTTCCAAAAACAGACTAATATCCGCCGCACAGTTAGACCAGGAGCATTTTTCAAACTGTTTGCTCCGAGCAGCTACACTTCAGCCCCCTTCAATGTATCACATTTGTTTTTCCAAGAGGATTGTGCTGTGGATGCTGCATTAGTTTTCCAGGAGGAACACCGAGAGCCGTCTCCAACAGCTGTGACACCGGCTGATAAATATAGTACACAAATATATCTGCCGTGTCCTTAAATAACTTCACAATATTTCCAAACCACTAGACGCGATTTATCAAAATCCATCTTTTAAATGTGTCTCCAAATCCATCTTCTTGCAGGGCGGACAACAGCAAACACAGTTCTAAGGCACGCACAATGGTTTTCATCATAAATCATCTGCACACTTGGTGAACTAACATAATCAATAGCTGATTGGAGAATATGAAAGTATAAGAAGTTAAAATATAAACTGAACACAGAGATGGCGTAGAAGACAGTGGTCTGTGTGACAAATCAAAGGATGCATTTGAAAATCTGAAACTTTTCATGTAGCTCCAGTTTTGTTTTAGTGTAAATTAGCTTCATCCAGGAAGATGATGTACCCTCATGTGGTTTCTATTTCATTAATTCTATGTTTTGCCACTCAGCTGGCATGGCTCTAGGGTCTGCAGTGTCCATCAGCGCAACAATGAAATATCTGCAGTGGAGTGATTCCCGTTCCCCAGAGGATGAATCCAGTTCCATTGGTAAACCACCACCAGTGAAATATTTCAATAACTGTGACATGACTTAAATTTGACACACATGTTCACGTCACCCCAAACTGGACTAAAGTGATTTCTGAACTGGGGATGTCACAAGATCTGGTGTTTTGGTAACCAGTGGATATGACAATTCTGAAAATGTGATGCTAAACATTTTTGTATCTTTGTTATGAAGGTAAAAAGCATCGTAGCTTCTCCGGAAAGGGATCAACAAGTGTGGGTGGATCAGAAGAGCCGACGAGACTTGTAGAAAAAAACACCTCAGACGTCGTGTATGGAGACACCGAGTGTTTCAGTCAGTGTTTAGGCACCAATTATAGATGATCAAAAGTCAGAATGCAAACAGTGTCACATTCTGAACAGAGGGAACGGCTCAGACAAAGACAGACATCAGATCTAAACACAGACAAACTTTCAGTTATTTCTTTATATTAACAACATGTGGCCCATGTTCACATCCTGAAATGTTCCTGTTTCTGTTTGTGAACTTTGACAGCTACATCTCTTGTTGCAAAGCTTTTCCAGGCTGACGTAGGGATAACACTCGTGAGCTTGATAAGGTCAGCAGACCACTGACACTCGTGTGTTGTACATGAAGTGCACTGTTCACGATATCTGAAGCTGTGCAGAGGCAGAAAATATGAATAAAACTCACTTATAAGTCCTCACAAAGAAACTGATGAATGAGTTTCAATCCACAATATTGTTTGTTTTAAAAATTTGAAGACCACGTGCCACTGTTTGTTGTAATTTTTTGCAGATAGTTATGATGACAATCCTATTTATTATGTGTCCTTTGTCACATATTAAGGAACCAGTTATAACTGTGGAAATGCTCTCATTAAAATATAATTTAAAGTAGACTAAAAAATGTTTGCACAGTATAATTTTTACCATAAAGCTCAAACGCAAGTTTTTGTTTTTTTAAATGAAAGTATTGATGTTTAAATACATTTGATTGGTTTATTTCTAAATTTGGAACGCTAAATTTCTACACCTCACTCTTAAACTGATATAATTAGCTGAGTTGTTTTTTTTTCATTTATAACTAAATCTTTGAAAAATTGATGAGATCCCAATAAGCTGCTGAGCTTTTTGTATCGTGCTTCGTAAATGTTTGCATGTTAACACTTTGCATTTTCTTAACATCTGCTAATATTAGCATTAGCTCAAAGCACCCACATGACTCTTAAACTGTGTTTATGTTGGAAGAATTTTAATTTAATTACAATTTAATATATGATCAATTTGGAATGTTATCAGTCCAAACAGGTACCTTCATACATTTAATTTGTAATTATGAAAAAATGGAAAAAGGAAGATGTTTGAGTTTAGGATGGTGACACCAGACAAGAGAAAGTTTCTGAAAAATGTTTGTTTTAATTGGTGAGAAGTGAAATTACAGAATGCCACCACTTTTCTAAAGAATCAGCATTAAAAACAAACTCTTCTTTATTTCTTTTTAAATAAATGCATCCAGCAACCAGATGAAAGGAGAAACCAGAAATCATGTGCACAGACAGATGTGCATTAAATCCCACATGGAAATCATGTTTGCAAATTAATATTTACTGTTTGATTCGTGTATTTGAGCTTGTACCGGTACTTAGACTGACTTCATTATTCCCAGAGGGACATTCTGTACATGTAAATACTTGAAGATGTTTTTTGATATTCATGAGCATTTTGTGTTTTAATGAAGGAAACGCTGAGAGTACAAAGTACTACAAACACCTCAGGAAAACAGGCAAACCATGACATTTCCCGTTTTACTGGCTGTCCAAGTTGTCGAGGGGATAAAGAACGAGATGAACACATTCAGTGAAGACGTAATGTGTGCAAAGTCACGCTGAGTCATCCTTACAGGAATCAGCGGGATATAAGTCCTTTAGGAAATAAAAACAACACTGAGCAAATAAAGCCGCAGCATGTTTTCACGGCAGAAATAAGAAGAGCAGTGACAGCTTTGATATCTGCTGTTTTCTGAAAGCAGAATCAATTCCTGGCTTTAAATAAGAAAACTGGGATATTTGTAATTTTTATTTTTTTTCTCGCCACAGTGGAGCCAGTAGCGATAAGAAAAACCCTGTTGTGCGACTGAATGCGAATAGATCTGACCATATGCTCGTGTGCAAAAACCCAGAGTCGCATTTTTTTTAGTTTACTGCGATGATGCCACGGCTGAAGCTGCCAACGTGTATAAACGCAGACATTTAAAAGGAACAAAGGGAGCTGTTAATACAATATGCTCGGGTTGTGTGAAAGAAGAACAGTGCAACAATAAAAGAGTGGAGAAATTAACAATGAAATCCAGGTTTTAGGTTCTAATTATGTAACTGTGATGCACAGAGATGAGTTTTTAGGGGTTGAATTGATGCCTAGAGAGGGACTTTAAAAAGCAGACTGAATAAATACAGTTAATAATTTCATAGAGACCGACCACGCCATAGAAGATAGAACTTACTGTAAGGACATCCGTAGGCCTCCAGACGGAGTCCGATCCGTCCGTTGGGGTTCCAGTCCAGAGGAATCAGGCGGAGGAAGCGGGCGAATGTCGGCTGCTGCAGCTTGTTCTGAACCACGCTGTCTGCGTTACTGTTACCTGGAAATGACTGCAAACACACAAACACACACAAAATAAACAATGACAACAAATGACCGCATTACTGCTGAAGTAGTCTGACAATAGATTAGTTTGGTTGTAGCTTCTCAAATCATCAGGTACCTTCTGCTCAACCATCCCTGATTTTCTTCAAAGCTACTTTGTATCATAAATTATGAATATTTAAAATCGTATCTGTGACATTTTAGCATTATATATGAAGCACATTCCAAGATAACTAAAAAAAAAAAAATAAAAATGCCCACTGACCCACTTTCAGCAGGTTTGACAACAACAACATCTCAGGAACTATTAATGATAAAAGCCTGCCATAAATGGCTGCGATGAGCCGCCATTTTTTTCAAAATGGCCGACTTCCTGTGGGGTTTCGGGCTTGGCGCCAATTGACTTTTTTGTGCGTTCCGACCTGCTACACATCCCCAACGAATCTTGTAGGTGTAGATGAAACGGCCTTCCGACGGCACCCCGTTGAATGCTGAAAACACCAAAAAAATGGACAAAATGGCCATTGATGCAAATTGCCCGGGCCGCCATTTCCAAACCGTCAGACTTTTACGGAGTGTTTTGATAACTTTTTATCACCACGTCGTGTACTTGGTGCTGGCCAAATTTCAGGTGTGTACGACTTACCCCCGAGAGGAGGTAAATTTTGGCAAGCCACCATTTTTTTCAAAATGGCCGACTTCCTGTTGAGTTTCGGGTATGTGTTCTTGAGGCTTTTTTGTGCGTCTGGAGTTGTTACATGTGTGTGCTGAATTTTGTGGCTGTACGTGAAAGTGTGTTCGGGGGCCCATTTTTTTGCAACTTTGTAGGGGGCGCTGTTGAGCCATTTTGCTATTGAGGTGAGTATTTCCCCCTAATTATAAAATTTTTCGCCGGGTCTGGTGTGTGTGGCGAGTTTGGTGAGTGTGTGAGTACGTTGTGTACCTCAAAAAGGCGTTTCATTTTGACAAATAATAACAAACCCGAGCAATTCCAATAGGGTCTTCGCACCCTTTGGTGCTCGGACCCTAATTAAGCTGCCATGATAATGCAGAAGTCAACTACTGATATTTTCTGACCCATATGTAGCTGCATGTCAGAATAATACAAAAAAATCATACAGAATATTTTTTTATATGGAAACCTTGATCACAAAAATGAAAAGTTATTTTCATTTAACTTTCATAACTGACTGAGCAGATAGCCTGACAGAGTTTCTAAAAATGTGATGGCTAGTGAAGGAATGACCCAGCTATAAAAGTTTAGTCAAATCTGCATTTAAAGTGACAACACTTGAAGAACACACAACCCCATCAGGCTGCACTGAGGCATAGCAGAGCGCTGAGCTAATGCTAACACGCTAATCTACTCACAATGGCGATATTAGTCTGCGTAGCACATGTTTACTATGTTTATGTGTCAGTTTTGTATGCTAGCATGCTATAGTGGCTAAAGCTGGTGGGACTGTTAATAGTTTTACAGCTACAGACCCCAAAGTCACCTTTTTAACTGATGATGGTGCTAAATGAACTGTTAGGGGATCACAAACATCTACATGGTCTATTTCAATCTTCAATCAATGGTCTGATCAAACAATGAGCTCAGTAGTAAAGATTCAGCATCAGAGGTGGAGATTCAGCGTCTTTGCTGTTCAGCTTATTACCACTGATTCCCACATAGTCTTTGTTTTGTTGTAGCCCAACTTGTTTGATGTCAAGTTCATCCTGTGCAGTTTGCAGATTTATTGAGTTACTCATCACTGGATCAGATTCCTCGGTAGAAACTTTAATCAACTAGTTTCTTGGTTCCATTCAACACATGAATACAGCATCTATGTTGTTTTTAGCTTGTCTTATGGTCATATTAAGGACACGCAGCTACTCTAAACACAACATGTTGGATGTGAAAAGCTGCTTCTGGTGAGCAGATGAGGAATGAAATAGAGATGAAATCACATTTTCACAGCAGTTTGCATCTTTCCAGCTTTGGAAACTTTTCCTTTGAGGGAATTATATTCAATATTCTGCTTCATTCTAAAATCTTTCCACAAAATTTGGAGTAGGAGGGAGGAATTGATTATCTGCTTCTCTCTGGCTCTGGGCTGGATGCCTGATGGATCGCTTCCCATCTCTCTTTCCCTCTGCTTCCATCTCCTCCATCTGGCTATCTATCCTAATTACATGCCTCCCTTGAAGTTGACATGCAGGTTAACTGGCTCTCCCACCACTGAATAAAAGCTTAGACACTTAATTAACTTATTAATTCTTCTGTAATCGCGAAAGAGTGCAGTTGGATCACTTTGTTTGATAAAAAGAGACCTTGTGCTCCACTGAAAGAAACTAAAATAAAATGCTGAAATGCAACCTTGTCAATTCACTTTTTACTTTCACATTTAAATAAGTTAGTGCGGCTGTTTGTGGGTTCAGAACTTTTAACTCGCGGCCTTTTGAAGCATTTAAAAAAACCTTGTTGAAAGATTAATTCAAAAACTGGTATTCCTCGGATAAATTTCATTCACTTGACATTTTTAGATGCTTCACACACGCGTGAATCTAAAAACTTTAGAGTTAAACTCAACTTATTGTGAGTCTAAGCGGAAAAGCATTTTCAGATTTCTGAAATCCCTTGAGGAAGGACACGTTTGTTTAATTAATCCAAAATGATGAAAAAAAAAGATGAACTGCACCGTTTCCTGATCGGCCAACTCTACGGTCAAGGTTAGCTCTGGCTGATGGAATTAAAATGTTTGGTTACAGTTAGAGAAAGCTGGTGGATATGTGAGTGCAGGACAAAAACAGCATACAAAGAAAAAAGAGGAAATGAGACAAAAAGTTTACAAGCATGCGTTAAGTTGATGGTCTGTTACAGGAAAGATGTGTAAGGATAAGGTAAGCAGTGTAGGTTTGGCATTAGGCAGGTTAAAATACACAAAACTGTATTATTCAAACCTTTAGCTTTACTAACGTATCACCAAAATATAAGAAAGGGGGCTTCTTGAGAGAACTATTCAACTTTCTCAGTCACTGGAATTGAGAACACAATCTGTTGATTATTTTGCTGGTTGTTAAAATTCCACACAACGATTCACAAACTGACTTTAAATGTTCATTATCATGTGTGAAAAGCATCAAATCTGTACATTCATGGAGCAAAAAACAGCTGATGTTTGACATTTTCACCAAAGTTTGGACAAAGACGATTATTCTTTGACTAACATAGATGGCAAAAAAGAAATGTTTCAAATAATCATTAAGCTGTAATCTGCATAATCTTTCTTTTAGCAATAAATTGTATTTTTCTGTATCATGTCATCTGCTCTAACTTTTTGATTACAGTGATATTCAATAAAACTGACTACATTTTCCACTGCAGAAAGATTGCTATTATGAAAAATGCATGTTGTTTGCAGACAAGGCATGAGCTTGCACTAATCTGGGTCAAAGCTACGAGCTTTGTGCACCCAACCAGCGACTCTGACCTCCTCCTGAAGAGATGTCGTGCTGTTTAACAATGTAACAGCACAGAAGCTTGTAAGAGGACAAGAATATAACTTGAAGTGCTTGAATGCAATTCAGATGCTGTTCTTTTGCTGCGGTAGATCACATATAGTCTTGTATGGCAAAGTCAGAGTAGTTTTTCTGTGTGTATGCAGCAAACAGTGACAGCTGTGAAAGTTTAAAAAAGTCAGATGCTGAACATATCAACCAGCGGGAACTTTAGCTCAAGACAAGAAGCATAGAAATATGGAAATGCAGCAAAGAGTAGAGGAGGATAAACAGTAAAGAAAGCTAATAAGAAAAGAAGAATTAAGCAATAGAGGAAATTGGAGAAACAGGGTAAAGTGAAAGGAGCAGGAATCCTTTCCTCATCTTCAGCCCTCCAGGCGAGAGAAAACAGATAAGGACGAGAAAGACAATAAAGAAAAGATGGATTGCAGTATTTCCAAGCACCCACAGGCTTCTAAGGAAAGAGAAGAAAAAAAGAAAAGAAAAAGAAGAAGACGACGTCCTCAGAGAGAATAAGGAAAACAACATATTTCCTCCCCTGGTCTTCAGCCCACTGTGTTGAGAGCAGAAGCCCGGTTGTGGCTGATCCAGCGGCTCTGCCATCAACTTCCTCCTCCGAGAGACTCTCTAAGCCCGGTTCAGAAGCTCAGGAACACTTTGAAATGTGACTGGGATTGTGCAGAGATTATGTAGAGCGTCAGATCAACGTGTTTTTAAGTTGTGAGGAGCTGTTCTCCGTTGAGGCCGACAAGCCTGCTGGGATTCCCACTGGATAGGAGGCAACTTTTCATCATGTGACACTAGAAACGGTAAACTGGAGCGGGTGGGACGGCCATCAAAAGAGCAGGAGTTCGCTTTTTATAGTTGCCCATCGTTGGAAAACTATAAAAAATCAATTTTTGGCTGCTAAGTCTAGCGCATTACAGGAGACTAGTTTGAACCGTAAGCTTCATTTATGACGTTGGCATGGTCTCAGTAATCAGACTTTGTGATCAATACATGCATTGGTGACCACTGCAGAGGTCAAAGGGTGCATTCCCCAAAACAGTTCTGTGTGACTGGAAATGCACAAACAGACATAAGTTCAGTTCTATACTAACTTAGGAAGACATTCAAGACCTATGAACTGGTGATGTAACATATGACCTTGAGACAAAAGGTCAAGGTCACACTCAAGGTCTTAAATCATCACAAATCGATTTAAAATTCAATTTAAACTTGCAAAGGGTGTAAAGATAGACACATAGTTTCTTATTACAATCAAATAAGAACCCATATTGGTGACATTTGACCTTGGACGAAAGTTCAAGGTCAAACTCAAGGTAATAAATCTTAGGTACTTAGCCGTAGGCGTAAATTACAGCGAAACGCTTCCCCTCCATCCGAAATATCTGTGTTACATGACAGACGAAGCTCTTGTTACATTATGGATCATTGGCAAAAATCAAGGCAAGTTCATCCTCATGTAGGCTCACAGTAAAACACAGAATCAGGTAAACATGCATACACTGGGTCCCTCTACTGAGGGCTCTCTAGTTATATGTAAATATGCAGCTCTAATATCAACACATATTTCCTTTATTTTACACATTATTTGAACTAATTTTTTCATTCTCTCCGTGAGGTTCTGGGCCCAGTTTCCTCCCTAAAGCTGATGGATGGGTATTTGCTCCAGCGTCTGTCTGGTTGTTGGTTGATTGCTGCCACCTGACCAGTGCATGAAGTGTAAGGGTGCATCATGCAGCAACACAAATCTGAATGGAAGATGGTGTTTCAACAGACTAAAAAGATAATTATTTGATTTTAACTCTGACGCCGCTTTTGTCAAGTCAAATTCATCCATAAAGTTGAACGCACAGTTGAAATAACAAACCATAAAATCTAATTGAATCGAATTGAAAAGCAATAAAATAATTTTTAAAAATTAAAGGTACACGTATCCCTAAATCCTAAAGTCAGGGTGTCGGGTTCAACTTGAATCGAATGCCAAAGAGAAGAGGTGAGTCTTTAACAGCAGCTTTGAAGTTTCTAAAGTCTGAACAATTCTCAGAGTGTCGGCCAAGTCTCAAGTTTTAAACAAGTTCCTAAAAGTCAAAAGGGACTAACAACCAAGATCCAACACTGAACCTGGATGGGACTTTACTCATTCTTCTGGGATTTTTTTTTAGACTCTGTGACAGGATTGGGATGGGACAGGAGTATTTCAGTGGGAGTGGGACGGGAAAATCCATTCCCGTGTCACCCTGTCGTTCTCTGCTCTCTCAGAAAAGATCCTCAGTGCCGAGATTAGCCGGATTCCCTCCACATGAGGAAATTGCCTGAGCTGAACTTCTAATCAAAAGCTCCTCTCGGCAGCGCTGTAACAAATGTGGCTTCACCTCGGATAAATGTCGACGCTCAAAGGGGGAAAATTTCCAAGTTTGTTGCACTATTTGCTTCGGTGTTGGAGCCAATGTGGGGAAATGCAGGTACGAATTCAGCATGTTTTGAAGCGGCTCGCTGTGCTGACAGGATTAATCACTGCTTTCTACACCAAAAACTACTTAGTATTCCCGAGCCTGTATGCTGAAGCATGTACCACCAGTGCAGTGGGACAAATACAAGCACAGCATGACACTTGTGGAATGAGAAAACACTGAGGGGAAGTGCTGTGTCTATGAGGAGGCGGGAGGTGAAGCCTCGCCGCCTCGGCTGTCCATCTGACCAATTTCTTCATTAATCAGCCCGACAGAGCAGCTGAGCCTTTTCACTTCATGCTGTATGCTGTTGCCATGTTTCTGCCTCTTGTTGCTTCAATCAGTGGTGGAAAAACTACAACAATGACCCACAGATAGTGCACTAAGAACACAATAAAAAAAAAAAGTTTAAAAAAAGTTTTTAAACAGGTTTTAAGTGCAATTTTTAAAACAAAATTTTCTGTTATTTTTACAGAGATTTGCTAAATTACAGATAATATCTAGTAAAATTACCAAAAATAAGTACAAATTCTTTTACAGCATTTAATGGTGAAATTATAGATTTTTATTTTTATTTTTTTTTTACTGTATTTAAATCAGCAAAAAATCTTATTATTTTACAGATTTTCTTTGTTACTTGTAAGACAAGTTTGGTATATTATAGACTTAAAAATGGGGACAAAATTCTTTAAACTTTAAAATTACAGAAAATAATTAGTAAAATCAAAGAATTTTTCTTTAGTAATTTACATGTTGACAAACATAAAACAGGCCAAAACTGTAAATAATGTTCACATTCAAAACTTCCATATTTTGGAAAAGTTTCTTTTGTTTGTTTGTTTGTTAACAATGTGTAACTATATAAATACACAGTTTTGCTCTGTTTAAATCAACTAAGAAAATCATTATTTAACAGACATTGTGCTGTTATTTTCACAGCTTCTACAGTCTTTCAATGTAATTGTACCGCATCATTTTGGCTTTCTTTTTGCCAGACTTGACTTTAAAGATTTATTTATTTGTTTGTTTGTTTGTTTGTTTAACAGTGTAGAAGTAAATATTCACTAGTTTACCCTACAGTGTTCAGCAAGGTGAGATTGAGAGTAAAGTAAAAAGACTGAGTTAAAGAACCAAGTGCAAACTACTGTAGCTGACTTTTGCCAGGAATTACAGGCTGGTTGTTATTTTCATTACGTCAGTCAGTCCTTTTATTTCTTCCTGTTTCTGTTTCGTCCCTCTTCAAAAAGAGGCAAAAAGAGGCAAAATCAGACATAAATGACAGACACAGCATCAACTAATCCTGGCACTTGCCTGTTCGTGATCTGCAGCTAAATGTTTTGTCGGCAGGTCTGCAGAGTCAGCAGAGCTCCAACATCACCTCATACATAATGAATTAAAAGACAAACTGGTGATGACTGAGTTTATCTGTGCAGGATGGATGGAGCCACGTAGCTCAGCACGACACGGCATCCCTTCATATGAAGTACACAAAGTGAAAAAATGTGTACTGATCCCTCAGGGAGAAACAGAGTCAGTTCTGGGCCAGAGAGCAAAAATGTGCGCATGCCATGAGATGTGGTCTTAATCCCACTGTTGTGGTGGTTTTGTTGCTGTTTACTACAGTGTGGACTCACCCCTATGCTGTCCTCCTGTCTGTACTGCTTCCAGTTGTGTCCGGTGTCGCTGAACATCAGCAGGTAGGACGTCAGCCAATCAGAGCTGCCGTAGCGACCCTGCGTGGCGACGGCCGTGATCTTGGTTCGCTCGCCCAAGTCGACCTCCAACCACTGGTATCTGTCTGAGACGAGAGGAGACCAACCTCCAGCTCCTGCAGAGAGAGACAGAGAGAGAGAGAGAGGGACAAAAAACAGCATACAGAAGTGATTTATTAGATTTCCATCTAGGTGGGATGAGAGGAAATAAGTTCTGGTAGGGACTAAAAAATGAATTGCATTGCTTGACCTTTCATTCCGAACTGAAATCCTACTTTTCTGTTATGAAACCACAATGATGAAAATTGATCGAACCATGGCAAACATCTTTAAATCCATTTTGAAGCTATAATGAGATATAAATCACAGTTTGGGAACTTTTCTGAGGGATTCTGAAGACTCAGATTTGCTGTGACCTACAGAGCCATCAGGAATTTGTTCCTTTTCGCGTCCCTCTGAAGAATGGAAGCACATTTTCAGATCACTCTTAGATAAAAATATAAAATGCAAGCAGTATTTCATATTTTAAAGCAACATAAAACATTCTCCAAAAACAGTAATCTGAAAATTAAACTGAGACTGAAATGTCAATATAGTTTATAGATGAGCATGTAATAAAATAGAACAGTGCTGTTGCTGTTCTTGCAAATACATCATATATATATGTGTGTGTAAAATCGTTTCATTAAAAAAACAAACGAAAAGTAAACAATACTCGAAGGTTTTCTATGCAAATGAGTAAGTGTGGTGCTTTCCTAAAATCCATGCAGCCACCAACAGGCTGATATCACTTCCCATACGAATCAATGAGACGACGTGGTGCCAGGCATTGATTACTTTTGCAGCTCCCCTTAAGAGTTATATCCTTTCCCATATTAAATATCATCAATAAAGAAGCTGTGTTGCAATGTATTGATCCGTACTCTGGGTCACCGGGTCGGGATGTTGTCCCACAGAAAATAAAAAAAAGCGATCGATGAGAGCGAGCTGAATTATTGATCAGCAGAAAAAAGTGGAAAAACTGAAGCTGTGTCAGTTGGCTTACAACCACTGAGACTGAAACTGCTGTCAGCAAGGAGCTGGCATGCACTGCTTAAGGAGCACTAAGCAGGAGACACAAATCCTGTTGACAGTGGGCATATCCAGGCCTATTTCATGTGTTTAAGATAAGATGCAATAGAACTTTATTAATCCCAAAGGAAATTCTTGACAATAGCTACTTAGCTATGTTACCGTCCGGTAAAGCAGATGGCAGAATGAAGGGAGGCCCTGTTCGCTCACTACACAAGTCGTGTATAGCCTCACACATGTTTGTTGCTACTGGTCCATGATGCGCCTTTGTGATTTGTCCATGTGCTGCAAACCGGAGGAGAGAGCAAACATCAAACTCTGCGTCAGTCAGCAGCCGCGATGATCCAACCTTCATGTGGAGGAGCATCGCTGGTGATGAAAGACGGATCTGCAGCGACCATCAAGAAAAGAAGTTTTCACAGCGAAGGAGTCTGCAGCTTCCAAAAGGCACATCGGATGAGGATCATGGTTGTTGTTTTCTTCGATATTCCTGTGGTTGTGCACAGGAGAGGTCTGCTCTAACGTCCTGAGGTGTCTGAGGAACAGCATTTCGCGCAAACAATCTAAACAGCGTGTTGGTGCTCCAATGTCCTCTTTGGTTTCCACCCATCCTGCTCCCCAGATTTGACTCCCTGTGACTTCTTCCTCTATTTCAAGCAGAAGGGTCGCCATTTTGACTTTGACTGAATTCCAGATGTTGCTGGAGCACTGGGAGCAGTGCACCGCTGCACAAGGAGACTGATTCGAAAAGACTGGCAGCTGACGTTAAATGACAAATAGCTTTGGATATTTACAGTCACAGTCTGAGAACTTATTTACTGTGTCTGATAAACACTAACAGGCAACAGTGTTTATAAAGTGCAGCTCAGACAAGAAAACCACATGTGAACATGGGTTTATATGTCCGGTAATGAAATGGGCAGCTAACTCTGTGGAGACCAGTCGAGACAATTCAAGGTGTGTTGGAAAAGTTTCAGGACTGGTGTCACAAAAGAGCTCTTCGGGGAAGAGGAAAGTCAAAAATTCGGATATCAAAATTGCTATCCGGATAACACCACAACGACTGAATATTATATATCTGCCCTACTGTAGACGTGCTGGTTGATCGTCTGAAGGAGAAAACTTGTAGTTTGGGTTTAAAATATATCTTTTGTGACACCAGTCCTGGAACTTTTCTGACAAACCTTGTATAAGTGTATGATGGCACCCCTTATAGGTGCACAGAATTTTAGAAGGAGACAATGATTATCTTGTCTCTCGAGACCTCTTCAAGGTTTAGTTAGAACACTGGACTAATCCAGGATGGAAAGCAAGGTCTATATACAGAGGCACACAAATTATGAAAAGTTTAATAATAGATAGTTGGCAGCTTTATAAATCAATATTGATTAATCAATAACACGATATAACTCCTGCAGATTTTATACGGCCTCAGTGCGGTCATACACCACCAGGACGACACTGAATAAGTGACATGTAGCATCACAGAACACTTCTTCATGGTTGCACTTTACTATCTAAACTCCCACAATGCTCTCTGCTCACCAACATGGGTACTACAGCTAATCTACAATACACATTTTCTGACATGCATGTCCTTTGTTTTCTGCCTAATCAGTTCATACATTTTAAGCGGTTCAATTATTATCTGCAATTTTTATGTTGTTGATAAATCATTAAATTATAGGTCCACTGATTCTTTGTCTGACAGATGGGGCACTGAGCACTAACCTGATCCTTGTTGGACTGATATTTTACAGCGAGCGGCTGCCCAGTGGTGATTTTAAGATTCACTGTGTGCACCTCGGTCCAAGTGCAAGGCGTACAGGAACAGAGGTAGCGGTGGTAGGGCATGGAAATCATTAAATTTTAAGGTGACGACGTGGAGTAAGGTTAGGTTTAAGGTAAGGAAGTCTAAGTCGATGTAATATCCCCTAAAACCACACGCGCTCCTCACACTGCATGCACAAGTGTCCACAGAAGTCTGCCTGCACAGATAAACTGTGGCTGATCGAATGGGCTGCTGCACAATAAAGACACTTTAAAATGCAAGAAAGAGAGGTGCAATCTGTGTGTGTGTGTGTGTGTGCATGTGTTTCTGTGTGGAAAATGTTGTGTCAGGCCAAAACCGACGACGCAGAGCTCAAACACCAGATGGACGGATTCAGAAGGAGGAGGCTGCTGACCGGAGTCCCACTGAGCGCACAAACACACATACGCAGAAAGCTGCACAAAACACAAACACACTCAATGCCATCTCTCTATTTCTTTCTGCAGCTCGGAGCCAATATTCTGTCAACCTGCTGCTGTGCTGACAAGCTGAAATGCGTGAACACAACGTCTTTTAAAAGAATTTATTCACCTCCTTCGCCATCTGAATTTGTAGCATATTTTTTGACAAAATCTAGACCAGCAAGTTCTGTTTTTCCAGATGGCCTCCTTGTAAGATTTGGTGATCACGTTTCCTTAAATACTTGCTGTCAGACGACAGGCTGAATCCAAGCCAATCACAGCTTGCGATGACCTGCATCACGTACGAAGGGCCAGTCGCAACCTGCCAACAACCTCCACGTCACAAAAGACATCACGGACAATCCTGCATGCTTGGACATGTCATTTCACAAATCCTCACTTACGTGTTGAACCGATGCTATTATATGGTTACATGAAGCCATATATTCTCAACTGTGTAGTCACTTTTCTTTTTTTTTTTTATATCAATCAAAAAGGAGTGAACAATGTGGGGACGGGCTGAGGAGAGAAACTCAGCGGTGAAAATGCATCAGTGCCGCTCTGATGGTGGGTCAAGGCTGATCTTTAAAGAGCTAAAGGCCAAAGCTAATGAGCACTCGACTAACAGACGTGTTCAGTGGCAGCAGAACAGAGAAGTGCAGACGCTCTGACCTTTACTCATGAAGATTAGACTGTGGAGAACAGGAGAACAAGATAAGAGGAAAACAACTCAGCGACTAAGAGGTGTTACAAAGATTTACTGTGTCCACCTTGTCAGAAAAACTGCAAGCAATATAACGGAGGTGAGCTGATGGTGATTGTGTCGCAGCTGTCGGTTTAAATCCAATAGATCTTTTTGGTTTTGTTCTCCCTGTCAAGGAACCAGATTTAACCACCCGCAGGAGAAATTAAAGGTTAATGAAGGTCAGCAGTGTGACAAATCAGAACATAGATTCAGGCCACTTCTATCCATATAGGCAGACATATATCATATATATGTATTCATATGTTTACTTATATGTCATTACAAGTCAGTGTTTTGGGACTTTGGGTCGTGGCATTCATGTGGATGTTACTTGAGGGACCAGCTTCTTTGAACTGTAATTAAAATATAATAAGAATAGTTCAATGTTATCTTACAGACTCTCCCAGTTTTGTTAAATTACACATAATAAGAGAAAAAAATGTTGATTTACAGATAAACTGTAAAAAAACAGGCAAAAACTGTGAATAATGTGAATAATGTCTACAAAAAACAAAACAAAACAAAAAAAACACAATTTTTAGAAATAGCATTTTTTCTTTTACAACATTTGACACAATAAATACATTATATTTACTGCAGTGTACACAGATTATGTATATTGAGGATTGAAAAATGGTATAAAAACTTAAAATAAAAAAAAATAAAGCTGTTATTTTACGGAGTTTCCCTGTTTTGTTAAATTGCAGGATATTCTAGTAAAATGATAGGGGACAACATGTTAATTCATAAAAAATAAAATAATAAAACTGCATGAAAATTGTAACTTTTGACTGTGAAATTACACTGTTTACGCTGTATTTAAATCTGCACAAAATATTGTTATTTTACAGATATTTAAAAGAGAAATTATGACTGAAAAATGGAGAATAAAAAAGTTACTTTACAGATTTTCCTGTTTTGGTAAATCACAGAGAATATGTAGTAAAAACACAGAAAAAAGTAATAAATTAAATGTTCACTATAACTAAACAAAACTAACTAAACAACAACTAAAACAGTAACAACTGTGCATTATGTCCACATATAAAATCTGTATCATTTTACATATGTTTTCTGATGCCTTTGCTGCCAGATTTTTACAGTTTTATATCACATATGTTTTTCTTTTTAACAGTTTTCCTAAATGTTACGGCCGATCGATCACCTCTGTGACCAACAATGCGGCCCACCGCACAACAGAAACTGCTCAGGAACATCTAGCAGAACATAACAAAGAACCCAAAGCACTGACCTGGCATCCACTTCACTAGATCCCAATTCAACTGATAGAACACACCGGAACAAGTCAGATCAAAAGAGTTACCACCTAAAAAGAGGGACCACAGAAACCAAAGGACCCACTGCCAGACACCACAGGACGGCCTCAGAGGTCCGGCGTCGATGCCCCAACGGGTCCAAACTGTTTTGACAGCATGATGAAGACTTACACAGTAATAAACAGGTGGATGTAGTCTTTCTACTTCCTTAGTGTCTCTAAGTTGTTCAGACAATCAGTGATTAAAACTGCTCCTTTTCCCCTTTGCTTTATTCAGGGACGTTTCCCTGACTGCCGAGCTCTCTTTTGCAGAAACTGCCCGACCACACTGACAGTTTCAGACATCCACCTCTGGGAGTTTCCTAATACAGTCTGACCTGTTGGCCACTGAGCGGCTCCACTGGAGCAGCTCGAGTGCATTTCAGTGGTGGGAATAAGAGTGAAGCTAGTGCTGCTTTAACACTGTCTCCACCCGGATTTATCCTGCCAGTCCTGGGCTCAAACTTCACACTGTGCCATAAACACTTCCTCTCCTGCAGTGCCTTCCAATATTGAGAGTATCCCCTAAAAGGAG
>NW_007578257.1:166444-168147 GCF_000690725.1 Stegastes partitus
AGGATAAAGCTGATCATTCAGAACAGCTTTGTATTGATTTGCAGTGACACTTTGCCTTTAAGGTGACAAGTGGATCCAAACCATGCCAACAAAATGTCAGTGGATCTCCTCAGAGTAGGGGTCACCCATCTGCATATCTCTGAAGTTGCAAATTTTGTCAAAAAGTTATGAGCAAAATCTGGAACTGTTTGCCCAGCGGTAATGGATGGAGATTTGCAGCTTTTCTTTTTAGATTTCTCAAGTAAAATTTGCGCTCCATGAGGCTTTTAAAAGGAAAACCAATGTGTTTTCATGCTACAGCTTTCAGGTATCATCACCGTCCACACTGAAACAAGACAACAGCTGGATCTCTTCTTCTTCCCACTGTTCCTGTTGGCAAACAAAACTCTGCATCACACTCATCTGGTAAACTGTGACGGATGCAAATGAGTTTCAGCTCATTAAAATGAAACACAAGCCAACTTTTTAACTTTACCAGCGTGAGCATAGTCTCACAATGATGAAAATTCAGACTCAGTGTGAATAGAAGGACAGAGGGAGTAAAAAGAGATGTTTTTTTTTAGAATTAGCTGGCTGAGTGTGAATGTAGTCTTTGTCTGAGGTTAATTGTGAAATAATATGGGGTGCCGCCAAGTACAACATCAGCCAGCGGATGGATGCATAGCAAAACAAACTGAACAGAGAGACAAACAGGGTGAGCAAGACAGCGCAAGGGAAAGCCCAGAGAGGCAAAAAGAAACTGAGAGACAGACAATTAGGAAGGTAGACGGGGAGAAGGACGGAGAGACGGGCAGCTTAAAGGAGAGAAAGGCAGCTGGAAAGACATGTAACAGACAGACTGATACAAGTGCCAGGCCCAGAATGAGCAGCGGTCATTTGCATGAGAATACAAAGTCTGGAGGGTAATTTCAGCAGCCTGATAGCATGTCAGTCGGACAGAGGGTCCAACAGGACGCTAATGGGCTCAATGCAGCACTGACAGCAGCAGCAGCAGCAGGCTGGAGAATACTGCAGGTTTTCTGCAGGAGGAGCAGAAAAAGACTTTTCAAAACGAGACGCTGCAAAAAGGGCACCTTAGAGAAAGTGAAAATATCTGATTTTAAGATGATTAAATCTTCAAAACAAGCTGCAGACTTAACGCTGACATATCAGCACCTTTTAAAGCCGATAAGAGGACTTGAGAGCACGCCGTTGTTTGTTTACACATTAAGCAGAAATAGAGCAACATTAGCATTCATCTGCAGTCATCCGGTCCAAGTCGAACATTCGCTCTCCATTCATGTCTGCTTTTGGCTTCCAACACATATTTTAGCTGCCTGTTGTGTCGAATGGATAAGATAAACTTTATTGATCCTTCACTGGAGAAATTCACAAAAGTGGAGTTGATGAAAGCCGTCAATGTAACACTTTATAGTTCTTATAGTTATTTATACTGTTAGAATGAATTAAATGAAAAATGGGTTTGAAACTTTCATCATCCATCTTTTGTTGTTACTTCACAAACAAAAGATTGCCTCTAAATCAAAATGTAATTGTTCGTGTTGCTTCAGAATTTGATTTTTGAACAAAATTATAGCAGCTCAATATAAACGTCCATTTGTGTGTGTGGTTGGACTGAACCATTCGCACCCAGGGGAGTCTGATGTGAAAATAAAGTCCATTGGAAGCTCTTAGGTTAACATTTATTTCTCTGATAATCATCT
>NW_007578257.1:174258-189592 GCF_000690725.1 Stegastes partitus
GCAAGACCGAGTCAAGACCGAGACCAAGACAACGCAAGACCGAGTCAAGACCGAGACCATACCAAATGTAACTTAACGTTGGTCAGTGTGGGCCACACATCTGTACAGTGATCTCTGTAGTTATTAGTGTGGACGGTCCATAACAGTAAAACTGGTTAATGCCTGACTGTTGTAAGAAAAGAACGATAAAAACATCACAGTATGTGCTGTCTGATGGGAAAAAACGTGTCCCAGACATGAAAGATAAATCCAATTGAAAAGTATTGGTTTGAAATTCGTGCTGGGGAACATGAAAAAGTTGGGCAACTATAGATTAAATTTTGTGATTATTTCACGAATTGCCGTGAGACTGGGTTGTGCCGCCGTGGTCTCGGCTGCTCTCGCAGTAAAATCCTGAGTCCTCTGTGCCCGAGACCAAGACAATACCGAGTCGAGTCCAAGACAAGACCGAGACCGAGCTCGAGTACGACAACACTACGATCAGAGCGAGTGGATTATTTTTTAAATTTCTTTTTTTAAATGTATAGGCATAAATCTACTTATTTGTGTGTTTTTATTGGTGTGTCAGCATTCAGTTTATTACCTGTGTACCTCGATAAATGGGATAAAGTGGTTCAATTCAAAGTTAGAAAATAAAGTTCAAAGTAAACCTTTGTTTCTGCTTTATTGTTCTTATTTTTTTCAGCTGCATCACCCAGCCCTGGTCCCAGCTTTCATTAACAAGTTTAAAGTGCACCATCTTTTCATATCTTGGACATCTTCAGGTGGCCTTGCACCTTGTAAAAGTTAATGAAAGACCAAGAAGTGTCAGCTCCATTACAGCAGGGCGACTTCAGACCAGCAAATGTCAGCACGGGGCAACAATGAAATTAAGCTCTTACAGGCTTTGCTACACAGCCTGAGATGTCACTGCCTGCTTCTTGTGATTAAAAGTCGTAGAAAGTAAAGGCAGCTTCCATGAGTTCTGCTCTAACATTCAGTGTCCTACTAAAAATATGCATTCACTGTATAGCCGTTTGTTTTCTTAAAGTCTCAATTATTAAAGTAACAGAGGATTGTTCTTAATGCTCGGCTTCCTTTGCTTTCCCAGGTGGTGGAAATCATTCAGATCCAGATTAAACCCGTCTCACCCTCCCAGCTGATTCTGAGCTTTGATGTCAGGATAAAGCAGTGAAGCCTGCTCCCTGCAGAAACCTCCACAACAAATCACAATCTTCATTTTGTCAAAGCCTCACATCAGCATCCAACACGAGACTCCCTGCTGGGTTTTCATGCAGGACGAACAAACAGCATTCACATTTATCCTCCTCGTATAAAGCCTCCAATACAAACTGCACCTATAGAGAATAAAGACGAGACAAAGCAAATGTTCCTTGGTCTCTTTCTTTTTTCTTTTTTTTTTTGTCGTCTCTGAGAAATTATTCTGATCCTGTGTCTACCTCCAAACTAGTTGCCAGTAAATTACCTTTGAGTCTTTGTGAATCCGGTAAAAACTTTCCTGTTTGTTATGTTTTATGCTTTGCGTCCTGAGGTTAACGAAGTCTCCTCTCTGCTGAGCTCCACAGCAGCTTCTTAGCAACAGAACAAAGATCTCTCCTCTCTGTTTTCTCTATTAGACTCACGTAAACTTCACATTTCACTGGACAGAAGCAGAAAGTCCCATCTTAGAAAAACAACACATTACATCAGACCCGAGTACACACAGCGATAACAACATGTTCTATCCAGTCTGGTGGGTCTTGTTACAGAGCCTCATCGAACGCAGCATCATCAAGTGTTTTCAGGTCAACCTCAGCAGCAGTAACGCTTCCTTACCTTCTCTCTTGTTGAGTTTGGCGAAGCCTGGTGCGTGGCTGCTGGACAGCTGGGAGGAGCTTCTGAAGGACGACGGCGGCAGGTTGGACACCAGGGTGCTGTCACACACCTCTGTGGACCAATTAGAAAGCAGAGACAAAAATCTTGTAAACAACAGACATAGCATATGTGGTCTTTTTTGAATGGGGACAGTTTGTCACGTGTTTTTGAGACTCTGTGGCTCTAATGTTGGTTTCTCTTGTATTGTCACATCCTTAAACACTTGAACAACATCAAATTTGTTTGTAACTTTTTGTAACTGTACTCTGGCAAAACAATTTCCTTCGGGATGAATAAAGTTTATCTTTATCTTTATCTTTATCTTTATTTACACATAATGTAGAGTTTATTCCCCACAGGGAGCTACATCCAGTACAACTGGGCGACTGGATGAATATATCCACATATGTGCAATATTTTCATTCTTACAAGTGCAATATACAGTCTACCTTGGTGTTTACACAAATATTTAGTGTTAAATATAGCTAATTTTGGCTTTTCTACTTCAATGTTTATATTTTTACTATAGTTACATGTACATGCTTGTACTTTACTTATATTTTGCTGTTGTTTTACATTGTACTTATTATTTATTAGGCTTTTTAAAAACCGGGACCTGAGCACTAATTTCGTACCACAAACATGTAAATGTGAGCTGGCTTGAATCCTTGAATCCTTGAATCCTATATCAGCTGTTGGCGATGAGCTGAATACATCGGCAGTTGTTTTTTGGGGGTAATTTTACAGTTCGCCTCTGTGAGAATTCAGCTGACTAACCTGTAAAGTTCAACTGAAAGCGTGCACTCACAGGAGCTTGCAGTTGGAGTTGCACGTGAGGACTCAGGTTGTGAAGCCACTGTGAAGTGCATCCAGATAGAACTGATTCAGTTTCTGCAATCAGTCATAAAGTGTGTAAATAGGCACACATTTCAGTAAACAGTTGTCTAAATCTGGGGTGTTTTCTGTGTAACAGTGAAACTGGGTGTACCTGTGAAAGACTGCACCATGTCTTACAGCTTCAATAATATCTATTTCCTCCTTTGAAACACAGCTTCAGTCCACAGATGTCTGCCCCTGTCTGTAAACAGCAGCTTTCAGTGTTGATAGGGACATAAAAGCCCACTTTATGCATGGTTGCAATTGTACCTCCTTCCCTCTCTTCATCTCTATAGTGGGGCAATAAATGCGAGTTAGCAGGTACAAGCCAGGCGAGAGTAAAAACACTTAACTAGAACCAGAGGTCTGTCATGTTTACGAGCCGCAGACCTGGAAAGGTAACATGTCTCTTTACGAACCTATAGTCACTGAATCAAATAGTTGGGTCTCCGAGTTGACAGCGTTGTGTCCAGAACAGATTATTAGAGTTTACATGAATGCATCACAAACCTGTGCAGAGACGTTCATAATACTATTAGTGAACTCCAGAGTGATTCTGTTCTGCAGTGAAAAGCTGCCAATATGTTTTGTGCATGGAGACAAAAGGCTGTTGTCCACATGTGTGTAAGAAAGACAGAGCAGCTTTACAATGAAACACGTGTTTACCATTTAAGTAGGAAAAAAAATATAAAATCAACATGTAGTAATGAGTGCTGATATTATGATGGGACACCACAAATAAATCTGTGTATGCAAAACACTGATTAAACACTACTGGATTCTTTCAAATAATGCCGGACACATCAGCAAATATATCTGCATAATGGAAATTTTCAATAAATCACCCAGTTGTAACATCCAGCCAATGAAAACGGTTATACTGTATATTAGGCATAAGAGGAGTTTCCCAAAGTGTGAAGTCATGCATTTGTTTGCAAAAACATTTAAAACTGTGACCTCAGGACTGAGCTCCATGTCAAAGTAAGCACAGAAGCTGTAGAGCTGTATTGTGAAAGCTGTCGGATCCAGTGTTTTAGGGGTTAAAAATCCACATTTTTATAATTTCACCTTTTTAAACCCAGAGTCACAAGGTGCTTCACAAAAGAGCACCGATTAAACAATAAAAGAGATAATGAAATATTAAAAAGGGCAGCAATAAAACATTAGAAAAGGCAATGAAACATTAAAAAGGGCAAACATGACTCATTAGAAAAGGCATTACAAAATGTTACACAAATCTGCACAGACGGGTTTTTACAAGCTCTTCAAACTGAGATACTGAGCTTGTTCCACAAGCAGTAAAAACAATGAAATCACAGCCTTCCTGGTCTAATCCTCTGCTGCTCATTTCTTTGTTAAACCCATCTTTTGTGAGCTCATCCTTCTTTATCCAAGCTGGACTTTAAATGACAAGACTGGCCCTTTAACATATTTATAGAATGTACAATGTGGTAGGAAACTATATGCATATGTACTATATGTAGGGTCCATGCTTCCATAACAACAGCTGGATAAACCTGCATGAGACAAATAAAAAAGTTCCTGAAAGTTCTCAGAACAAGTTACAGAAACAATTTCATCAGCTCTCCAAAACAAATTTAAATTATCTGCTAATTATCCAGTTTTACAAGCAAATCAGCCTCAATCAAGCCTTATTAGATCATCAAAACATCGATTACAAACAAAGACAATAGTAGAGCAGCTAATGCATGAATTATAACTCAACTCACAAACACACATTTTAGCAGCTAAACAGGGATTTATCATTAAAGGAGTTTCACCTTTAAGCAACACTATTTCTGCAGCTGCTGAGTGAACTTTAAAGCTAAAACCATATCCAAGAGCACATTTGGATCCAGAGACAAGCTCACTGCAGCATCCACTCAACCTCCCAGAGTGAAACAAAATTAAGAGGCTGAGAAAAGTGGACGGGCGTATCACACATCCAGAGTGATGGAGCACCTACAGGTTCAAGAGAGCAGATGTAGCTCAGTGAGAAATGGGGTATTTTTTGTTGAGTTGCTGGTTTAGTGTCAGCTAAGTGGAAAAACAAGCTTTCGACAGCACAGTACTGTCTCTAAGTGCACAGTAAGTAGTTCATAACAGTAGGTTGGCACGAGAATGTCTCCTCTCTAGGCATGAAAATAAACATTTCTGTTGTTCAAAATCGTGAGGAAAGTTTGACTGAAGTGTCTGAACTCCTCTGCAGAGTGAGGAACACAGCTGAGCAGTTTGCAGAGCAGAAATCGACAGTACAAACTGCAACGAGGATACCACGATGCCCGACGCAGCTGGAGGTGGATTATTCTCTGTCTCTTAGTCTGAATGAAAAACAGTTAAATTGTTAAAACCAGCAGGAGGGGAGCTCACTGATGCTGAGAGGAAAAGGCCCTTGTATCTCTAAATGATCAGCTTTTCAGGATGAAACAAGTTCAGTGCGACAGCTTTTTGTTGCACTCTAAAGCCTTTAAGAGGTAATAATGACAAAAGAACTGTTGAGTCTGTGAATTTTGCAACATGAGTGGAGTCTAATCAGTCCAGAGCAGGTTTAATGTTCCCCAGGTGGAAACAGGTCTTTCCGCTGTAATGGCACCACACTTAGATGAATGAGCAGCGTAATAATGTCCAGTTGGACGAGTGAATGGTGTAATTCTGCCTCGATGGATAAATGAATGCTGTAATCATGTCGTGTTGAGGAGATGAATGGTGTCCTGACTGACTCATTACAGGCCGGATACTGATGGAGATGAATCAGTGTTGTCAGAGGAAACCTTTACATACTTCACACATTTGGTTTATGCCTGATTGGCTGTAATAAAAACATCATATATTATACATTATGCAATAATTAACATTTATTAGACTTGTTTTAATTGGCTTCTCTCCCAGAAGCCTGTAAAAAAAAAATCACAAACATGTTTTTTTTCTCCTCACATTGAAGCACCGCGCTAGTTTTACTGCAGCTATTTCTTCCATTCGTTAAACACACATAACAGAGATTTAATATAATAAGCCATAAGACACAGGATAGAAATTAATGTTTGTTTAATGAGATTGTGGTCTGCACAGTGTAACTGTATCACACAGAGATTCATGAACGTCAGCTTCATTAATATTCACAGTTTTCCTCTCAAGCAGCAAACTGTAAGCTAAAGCCAAAGCAACGCTGCCTCCATCTAAAGCCTCTCTGCTAATGGATGTTGTTCTCCACCACCGAGACAAGAGCCAATTACTATGATTCACGCTGCAGTCCGACCCGAGCCCACAACTCCGACAACAAGGCTTTAGCTTCGATTACTCTGTCAACATCGGGGTACTTCATCTCCACGGCACGAGTCTTCATCTGCCTCTCGATATCCAGCACGGCCTGATAATTTTATTTGCTAAAATGGAATACCACTGTACTTCCAGAAACACTTCTCACATGGAATTTGTAGTTAGACAAACTCAACAACAGCATTGGCTTATTTGAATGAAATGAAAAATGCTTTATTTATCCCGGAAAGGAAATTCAATTTATTTCAATATTTATATAATATATATAATATACAATATAATATACACACAGTTTGTTTTTTTTGTTTTTTTGCTATGGCAGCCATTTGAAGCAAATCTCCAAACTAAAGGAAGGTGTAAGGTCACCGTGGACTTCGCTAAGATATCTGCAATATGTAAACAACAATTTGTGCAGCTTGCATCAGTGTTTGGACCCATTTGGTCTGCAATGGCTTTGGTGAAATGTAACGACACCAGTTGGTGCTTTTAGTCATTCTTGAGTAATAAAAGTGTGTTGAAGAGCTCCATTAGTGAGAGCAAACACACATTAAGTCAGCTGAGGACAAGGCAGCCAACAGCCTTACCCGACATCACGACCTCACACACACACAGCATCAAATGCAAGATGTGCAGCAGCGTTTGTCCTCCACATCACATCCACAACACGCATGTATCATTGACTGTCAACCAATCCCTTGTGGGCGTTTATGCAGTTTAAATCTTGCATCAGAAGGGAAATATGCCACTAACAATAAAAAGTATTGTTGTTTTTACAGAGGCAACAACATGCAATACCAGTGTGAATAAACTCATACTCTGCTTATGAAAAATTCTGTCTGCAAATGTCCTTTAAAGACAGACAAAGTTAGCAGCTGGCTGGTGAACACAGCGGATGATTTAGCAGAAAAAATGCCAATGTTTGTTTACCTGGTACGAAATGGAACTAAAATGCAGCGATGGAAAGTAACTTATTCACTTAAATACTACAAGCAAGTACAATTTTGACATACTTGTCCTTGACTTCGGTATTTCCATTCCATCCATCCATCCATNGTGAAGACCAGCGATTGAGCTGCCAAGTATGCAATTAGTGGACAACACACTGTAGCACCTGAGCCACTTCCATAGAGGGACACCTCCTGGAGCCACCGGCCAATGTATTGTTATCGCTCTTCAAATTCATTGTTCAGACCTCCAACAACGTTCGAGTAATACAAAATATGTTGTAGGCTTCCCCTGGCATGAATGGTAGAGTCCAAACAAAAGCACCAAACACAGAAATAGAAATTTAAATGATTGAGTCATGTTTTATTTACGAATTGAACAAAAACCCACAAAGTAGGGACTTCCTAATCCTGATCCTAAAATCTGGATCCGGGACAATCATGGGGAGTTTAAACTGACCGGTATCAGCATAAACCTGTGTCCAGTTTGTTTGTTTGTTTGAACATCTGTTGTCACACAAAAATGTAAAAAAAGCCATAAGAACAGCCATCATATGTTCCACTTGGACACTGAGGACACTGACCTGCTAGCCTGAAGTCAGTCAGTCTTATAGAGGTCTTTATCGTGGTGTTCCTTTAATAGTTCAACCCCCACAGAGTAACATGAAGTGCCTCTAGTCTGAGAGAACGCCTCCTCTGGTCACCACAGTAATAAACAGTAAGAAGACCGAGGTGCTACAGCTAATCCACAACACTTGAAATGTGTATTATTTTGGACAATGGTATAGACAGATGATAAAATTAAATGAATCGGATTGGAAGCTAAAAACAAACAAACAAAAAAATGATCATGCATCCCTCCAGCAAAGTATTCCAGGATCTACAAATTTGTGACAATAAGAAAAGCTGCAGCTGTTGAAGCCAGTACACTCCAACCTGGACGTCCAAACAGCTGAATGGACCTTTGTGGTGACTTTGTTTTGCCTGCTGCTTTCTTTTTCTTAAGATTTATGGGAAACAAGGATTTTAGCCATGAACAGGTTCAGCATCAGATGTGTCGGTTTGGGGTATTTATTGCAATTATGCTGACTGGAAACAGGAGGTCAAAGCACTGCAAATGCTTTTAAAGTAGAAAAAAAGTCCAGAGAGATTTCAGTTGTTGAACTTTCCTGAAGTCACAGAGCGTAACTAAATATTAAGATCAATACCTGTTTAATTGGCTGCTCTTACATAGTCCCAATTTACAGCCTCCAATTAAAGTTTAGCTCTGCCCTCAAATCTCACTCTTTGGGAAAACGATTACTGCGGCACAATTATTCCTTTCAAGTACATTTCAGCATAATTGCAGTGGCGTCACTGAACTGTCAGTGTCGCCTACAGAGGAGGGAAAATGTTTAAACATGAAGACCGCTATTAACATTTGGCAAGAAGCTAACAGAGCCGACTAAATTAGCTCTAACTGATGAAAATGAAATGTAACGCAGACGACGGACAGAGACACTTCGGCTAAAGGAAGAGAGGAGGTGGAGATGGGAAGTGGAGAGAAAGATACTGAAAAGGAAATAAAAAAACGAGACACTAAGACGACATGAAGAGAGTGGGAGGCAAGGGGGAGAGGAATGACAAGAAGCAAAAATAGAGAACAGTAACCAGTACAGAAACTGAAATAGTTGAGTCATTCATCCTCCAAGTCCCTGGTAAAAAGGCCATTCATCTCCAATCAATAGACTATCGAGGCTTTTTATCCACTCGTGTTGCCTTCAGACCTCCACTGTGATCAGCTACATCAGGTTAAAGTCTGAAGCACACGGTCAGGTCTTCAGGTCACAACGCTGCGGAGGAGCTGTGCAACTGTTGGCCTTCAAGAAGTGCTAACAGAGAAAAGAACTTTCAAAGTTTTTGTTTCCCTCGATTACAGCCACAGTTTTTTTAAGTCAATCTTGTTTTTTTCTTCGGTATGTGTATTCAGAGAATAATAACAATAAAAAAATCCTCAGTGTCTGCAGTGGCTATGGATTGTTTGGCCACACTAGCTTTTTAAATGTCAGCATGAGTTGGTCTGTTTGGTTCCAAACTGAAATATCAGCTCTCCGTGGACCTTCAGCAAAAGGCAACCGGACTTTACTTTAGGGTTCTTAGAAAAACCTTGAAGGATTGTGATGGATGGATTACGAGGAATTACGATGACCGAGAGAATCTACGCAGAGGTATCGGCTATTTGATGTCTTTTCATTGAATCTAGCAAACAATTCCTAAAGTATAAACTCTGCTGACTTTGCTGATCTGTTCTGTCACTGCGAGGTTTACGTTTGTTGCTGGGATCAACTGCAACAGATTCCAATTAACAACAATCAAGGAGACTGACCACCCGTATGCAAAACCAACATACACTTGCAGGTCTCCAAGGTGAACAGCCTCTGGCACGTTAGAACAAGGCAGGTAAGGGTAGTCGGCAAGTTGGATCCGTAACTTCGGGACAAGGATTGAAAGCATTGGTGCCAAAATTTTAAATAACAAAAAAATGCCTCTGTGTGTTTATGTTTCACGTATGGTTAATATCAAAGAGAAATTTTGAACATTTCTCATTCAGGGTTGGTATCTTGGTACTTGTCAAAGTCAAGGTTATTTCTAAAGTACATTTTAAACAACTTGAGATGAACCAAAGCACTGTACAGTTAAAACACAATAAAGTAAAGATAAATCAGAATAAAGGTGAGAAGAGCATGAGCTCATAATAAGAAATGAGACAACACAATAAGAGATGAAGTCAGCGTGTCAAGATGTACTTGAATCCAATGGCAACAAAAACAGGTGGATTTTAAGGAGCGACTTGAAAGTTTCTACAGTCTGAGCAGTTCTAATATGTAACAGGTAACTGTTCTGAAGATCAGGGTCGGTCACTGCCATAGACTCCATTGCCTCCTTTTTTGTACCTGTATCTTTAACCCTTTATGGGACCAGTGACCATATTTGGTAACTTCCTTCCAATATGTCCGCCCTGTGCCTCTCCTTGAGGTTGAAGAACCATGTGCACTTTGATTTAGTTTCTATATTGGTGCCAAGATCACAACCTTACGAAAAATGTCACTAAACAAATGTTCCACGCATTTCATAAACGCTTTGTGACTAGTTTGCATTGAACTCCACTTTGATTTATTTTTGACATTATTGCCAAAACCACTACCCCAAGAAAAATGCTACTAAATGAATTTGCCAAGCACTTTATAAACACTTTAATACTGGTTGTGTGAGTTTACATCACATGTTTCTTCAAGGATGTGAACCCTTGCTGCACAGAAAGCATGAACTGACTTCAAGGTGTGATGTAAATTATGTCATCCACCAAAATTCGCCACCGCTGCGGACCATCTGCATGCAGCCCAGAAACGTGTGACCAAGCAGAGCGTCTGCACGGCAAGTATTACAAATAGGAAAACAATTAGTGCTTCAAACAAATGATGCACGAGGAGAGAATTTGCCAGGAGATTGTCCCTCATTGCCACCTTTAGAGGAGCTATGATTTGTGCATGTTTTCCATCTACACAGCATCTACAAATGAACACCAACAATGGTGCTTTTTAACTGTATGTTGTACTCAAAAAGTGACCAAAAGTTTTACACACGTTCTGCTAAAAGTCAGCCAAAGATGAAATGGTCAGGGGTGAACTTTTTTAAAGAAATCTGATGGATTGAGGTGCACTCTCTCCTAAATCCTCACCTCACATAAGACATAACTGTGAACAGCTGCTGAGGTGAAGGGCCACATTAAAGTACCAAAGTTAGAGGCTTCCCCTGGTGGCACAAACAGGTATCACAGCGACTCCACAATACCTACATCTGAGAAAATGGTGTCCGATATTGGCTGATGCTATACATCAAAGGACACAGTTCACCAGGGAAAAAAAAAATACTGGATGAGTAAAACAAGTCAGAAAAGTAACCTTAGATGCTTGTTGTCGGTCTTTATTCAACAAAGCCGTTGCATGCTGCTGTTCTCAGGCTGCACTGCTCCTATTTCAAATGTTCAAGCTCATCATCTATATTTACACAACAGTCTAGATAAACTTGCAGCAACACATGCCTCTCATTATGTTCTGTATCATGAACTATGGTACAATGACGTATTGTTACACCTTTGTTAAGTCAAAAATATAATTACGTTCATGATATCTAGATGATCCTCACTGATCATCAATAGCAATGGGGTCTGAATGTGTGTAATGGTATAGATTTCTTGTTAAGGTGCACTGTGCCGGTCGCCTTCCAAGACTCTGATAATCTCTGTTCACTTAGTGGGTTAATGAATTGAGAGTGAAGCTGCTCCTCGGAGAGCGACTGGAGAGGGCAGAGCGTCAGCAGCAGCAGCAGGAGCAGGAGATGGAAATGAGATGGAGGCATTCATTTATTCATTGATTTCTTCAGCAAACAGCTGGGATCGCTCCCCGGGATCCTGCAGCAGGAGCTTTCTTATCTACCCACGACATACTGGAGCTAGATTAGAAAACTGCATGAGGGTTACCGCTGTCAAGGTATTATTTGTTCAGCCATTTTATTTGCAATAGAAGTAAGAAATCCAGCTCTGTAATCCCACAGCGACACTTCAAATTATTGTTGTTGGTTACAGTTCTCTTCTTCTAATCTGCTATTTAACCATTTTATCCACTTTCCTCAATCCATTGATGCCAACCGTCCTTGGATAAAACTATATTTTAGGGTTTTATGCTATTTATTGTACCTGGGTTTTTCTATTACATGATTTTCCAAAGAGACAACATTCTGTTCTATCACTGCATACAGCATGCGCTGATATTCCTGCACATTATCACAACACCAGCAGTCTATGAAAGTTCTACTTTCTGCTAATGTCCTGCTGGTGAACCAGTGGGTGGTGGAAAAAAAAAAAGTGTCTTCTTTATTTCCACAGCACCTCAATTAGTATTTATGCCTGTACATTGCTGACGTGGTCGAATATATGTGTGCATACAGCAAAAAGAGCAAAGTGGCAGTGATAATGGTAGCAGTGAGAGTTTCCAACTGGGAAGATGCTCAAAATATTAAATATCTCCTGACTCTTCTGCTTTCTGGTCTATTGAGGCTGCTGGTGGTGAAAAATATCTATTTTTTTAATGACCCCTGCCTCTTTTGTGATGAATTTCACCTTTTATTACAGTTAAATATCAGTGGAAAACATTTTTTAAAAGTAGATTTTACATGACGAGGAACCAAATCCAGAACATTCACAAATAGGTGGTCGTTCAAGGTTGAAATATGGAACAAAAGCAAAATAAGATTCATCAAATTTAACTCACATGACGGCTGAAGAAGAAGAAGAAGAAGACTGAACTTATTCTTTTGATCCAGATGTGGTNCATGTTTCTGGACCTTGTGGGAGGAAGCCGGAGAACCCGGAGAGAACCCACGCTGCACGGGGAGAACATGGAGACTCCATTTCCATTTCATGCTACTTTATATTTCTACTTCAACTAATTTCTGAGGGAAATATTTCACTTTCCACTTCACTGGCAGCTGACAGCTTTATTTACTTCTAAAATAAAGATTTAACACAATGGATGATACAACAAGGTTTTAAAATACAACACACTGTCCTGTGGTTTCCTCACATTTTACATGTCTCTGAAGTGTTAATACGATGAGGAAACAGGGATGTTTTCCTTCTCAACTTCTCACACTGTTTCATTTCATTAACTGTTCAAATGATCCGACATCTCACCAAAAATCAAAGGCTAAAATAAAACTGAAAACAGATTTGTGCATCAGAAACTTCCTCTTTCCTCTACTAATAAACACTTCAGATTCATCTTCATCAACACTGGACATAAAATACTGAAACTTGCAGAAGCTACACTGATAATAATCAATCAGTCAGAGGGACCAAAACAGCATCATCTATATTTTACTGCTAATACTTGTGTACTTTTACTTCAGTATGCTTTTCCATGCAGAACTTTTACTTCTAACGGAGTAGTTTTATGTGGCTGTTTCTGTATTTTGACTTACAGTCGTATCTGAATACTTCCTCCGCCGCTGCTAAAGAAAGCGTGAGACTGAACAGAACTATGAAATGAATGCTAATGCTGCTCTGTATCTGCTGGATGTGTGAAAACTGGTTCATGCAAGTTGAAGAATTATAACTTTAAAGGCTCATATATGCACATGGAGAGTTGTAAGTCTATGAATATTAATTTATAACATCGGGGAGCCTCCAGCTTGGCCTCAGCGACTCAGTGACTCTGAGAAGTTTCTCTTTGATTCTGAAATTATCTGGTATTGACTGAAGTGTGTTCAGGACAGTTTGTTCCAGCAGTTATCATTAAACATCCTGCTGTAGTGTACAGTTATGCTGCACTTCATAATCAAACTTATCATAAGTTGGTAAAAGTGTGGTTTGAAGGTTCATACATATTTATTTCCACTGTTCTAAAAGCCGTCCGGCTACTCGACAATCATCAGAAGCCTCCAGCTCTGTGGACGTCTGAAGCCCCTCCTGATAGTCTTTATCCCTGCAGGCCTTGCCCTGACAGACACTTGTTACTGTGGGTGGTGGAGGAGCTCTCAGTGTGAAAAGCAGGTGAATTGCAGTCGTCTGAAGAGGTGAGATGAGAGGGATGGCTCTCCAACGCCGAGTGCTGTAATCCCTGAGGAGATAATGTGTGGTGAGGTGACACTCAGCAGAGACAGCAGCGGAGTTTAAAAACACTGGGCCGCTTTTCTTCAGCGAGGCTTTGGCATTTAAGAACCAGCGTCCCTGACAGTGTGACCAGTGGAGCACAAACACAGACAGCTCAGAGGAAAACGGAGCTAAATGTTGAATACCTGCTGGCCTCTGCAACCAACGAACCTCAACACTGACCCTGGCTGTGCTGGACGGAGAGCCTTCCTGAATATTAAACTGCTGCACCTTCCTCCAACACAAACCTCTTTTCTTTGTGTCATTCCCCACGAAAGAACACTTTTCTCCTGACATTTCCATTTGAGGCATCTAGATTCCCAAAATAAAACATCATTCCTTAACAACTGAGAGTACATTTTACTTTTGTGCAAGTCTGGGAGCCGCATTTCTGAAAAGATGAAGATGTCATTCTGGGAGGAGATGATTGAAGAGATGATTTATTTCCTAAATCTAGGAGAGACTGAAGTATATACTGGCTGACAAAAGGGGTTTCTGCTGCTGGTGGAACAAACACTTGAACCAGAAGGACAGTAAAGCAATATATTGACATTTGATTGATGGAGAATATCTTTGTAGCCACCTGGACACCCATCACTCAGCCTCCAGACATTTCATCAGTTCATACAGTGTCAAGTTTATCATTCCGCTGAAGTGACAATTTGTGAGTTTGACTGCATTAAAAAGCCTAAAAGGAGTTTAAAAAAATCCCCGAAGGATAAAAGCCAAGTATATTTAATCACCCCTGAAATGGCACACTAACACCAGAGACAGAGACAACGGCTCATTCACCTGCGTTTCCTACTTCTTTACTGAATAACAAAGTGCCCACAGAGTCCGTGACAGAGCTGGAGACCCTGAATACCGATGAGCTCCATCCATCACCTCAGCAAACAGCAGCGAACAGAAGGTCCTGCACTCCGGAGCTCTATAAGACCCGCAAACCCAGAGTTCAGCGCTGCTAAGTGCGAGCCGAGCCGACTCGTTTAGCCGTTCAGAGCACGTCGCGGTAAGCAGGATAATGAGGCTCCGGCGATGGTTGTTTTTGCTGCCGAGCACTAACAATCATCCTCAAGCAGAAAACATCAATGTTCATTTCGCTAATCCGCACAACTTCTACTTCCAGTTTGACCCAAAGGGTTTTTAAGCCTGTTCCTCCTCCCTGGATGTACACAAGGAAGGAGAGCTTTAAAAACACTACATAGTGAGACACTTTGCATTTAGTTTTTTCTTTAGCTCACTGGCATGGTTTGTTTTCTTCAGTGTCATAGAGGTCAACAATAAACCAAAAGCAAAACAGTCAACCATCTTATATTTGGCAAAGGTCTTTATAAACATTTTTAAAAAGGCCCCAAAAAGATTTCTACAGAAGCCGAGAGCGGTCGTTTTCCGCTACTGTTCTTTCTTCGCCATTTTCTCGAGATAACGAGTTAATTTTCTCGTTATCTCGAGATAACAAGAATCGTTTTCTGGTGAAAACGAGATAATTGGTGTTTGTGTTTGCCTGCTCGTGCCCGGTCCAGGATGGAATCCCAGGTGTGTGGGAGGTCAGTCACCAGCGGGGGCCGGAGGACAGACGAGACCGGGCACGAGCGCTTCATTGTAAGTTGTCGTGCCCGGTCAGCTGTTCTCATGACACGTCATGTCGGAGTTCCCGGTCAGCTGTCTATATAAGATACGTCACACCAGGAAGTCC
>NW_007578257.1:189932-192304 GCF_000690725.1 Stegastes partitus
ATCATACTTTGCAAAAAATCAATCAAGTACAGTACAATGTACATGAAAATATGGAGATTATAAGGAACGCTGACAACAGGTGGAGTCTAGATTGTCTGGACTCCACCTGTTGTCGGAGACTGTCTAGATTAAAGCCTTTATTTTGAAGGCATCTGATGACTGTATTTACATCACTTTATTTACAGAGCATGTGTGGGTCATCTGCTTTGGCCCACAATCCGCATTTGTCTATTCAAACTGTGTGATTCTGATACCGAAGAAGAGGGTCTTTTGTTCTTCTCTAACATTCAGTGTCCCTAACCTTCACCAAGTTAGTTTACCTGAATCAAGAGAACCAGACCTACACAGGGTGGAGGGGAGATTGTGTTACTTCTTTTAGACTACATTTAAAATAAGTGGTTCTTAATATATCAAAAATAGGACATTGCTATAAAAAAAAACTCCCAGTTCAGATAATATCATGAGGAAAGCATCATTTTTAGAATCAGAGAGAGAAGTGCAGCCTCTGCTTTTAATGTGAACACACAACTGCTTTATGTTGTCACTGCAACTCTGCATCGAGGTTCAGGGAGTTCTTCGACGAAGGCATGTTTTCCGTGCTGTTTATTTCTCTGTCAGCAGGACAAAACCTACCAGGCTGACTTTTTATGCAACATGGCAAAGAGACGGAGCACACCCAATTAAATTTCGGTGCAGATCCGGATCACTTTCTTTTACATTGTGAGATAAAGCACTGGCCTTGGTGGAGGACTGAGCTCTACGAGTTGCCCTTTTAGCTACTTTAAAAAATAACAGCTGCAGTAAAGCTGTATTTCACTTTGCAAATAATCCTGTGCGTGGGCGGCGATCTGTCTGGATCATGGATCGACCACAGTGTGTTACACCACTAAATAGAAATCAACCCATTCAGTCATGTTACATTTGATTCTCCTATCTTATGGTAAATTTAGCTGGAAAGCCACATCAGCACCCATCTCACATGAAAACCATCAAACGTCTCAGACAGCATAAACTATGAGGCTTCCTGTGACCCTAAGCAGTTATATTTGTGCATTTTCTCTCTTTAATCAATGCTCCTCGCTGCTTTGAGGCACGAGTTCAGTTAGACTTCAATACTTCAAGTGCGGCTTCTTGTTCATGTCTGCCGGTCTTCCTCTCAGCAGACACCAACGGTCCTGTCTGCCTGACAGCTACCAAAACTGAGACGCTCAGCGTTTTCCCCTTCTGGCTGCGAGCAGCAACAACAATATTTGCTTTTCATCTCCAGTTCTTCATCCAGATTTCGAACACACTCCTGCATAATGTCGTTTCCTTCCGGCCTCCCAGCCCCATCCAGCGCCAATACGCCAGATAATAAGCTCATTATGTACAACACAATCTGTATGTGCAAGACATACAGTAGCCCACACACGTATCCATGCAAACGGCTTCCTCACGCGAACGCCCCTCTGCACCAATCTGCCGCTGCCTTTCGAATGCAGAGAACAATCGTCCTCCTCACTGAGGCTCATCACACTGATGGGCGACGTGGGTGGCTGTGTGGGAGACAGACATCAACCAAATGAAGTGATCAAAACAGCGACAAGCCGCATCGAGGCAGCGTTTAAAATTCCTTCATCTATAAACTGCAAGGTTTAACTCGCAAAAAAATACTGACGGGCTTGAAAGAAGCAGCTGAGAAACGAGACTTTCACCAGTTCAAAACGCTGCTAAAACCCTAAACATTGGCAGTGAATTGTAATGCCAGAATTATGCAGATTTAGAGGGGAATGCTGCAGGCAACATCACTCATACTAATGGCTCCGGGAGGATATATGTATAATAAAATATCTACTAATTCACCAGCTGCACTCAGTAAATGATTTTAATATATTTGCCTCTAAATGTCTCTTAATAGAGAGCAGCAGACCAACAAGTCTCCATGGAGAAAAAAACTGTTTGGTACAAAATGTAATTTTGTTCTGTCATTCAAATAAAATACAGGGCACAAAGATATTCACATCATCCAAGCACGTCGGCGAATCTAATTTATTTCCAAAAGGAAACACTGAATTGGACGCTGGGGATTCATAAAATTGAAAACTCTGCATTGCACCAGTAGAAGAGCTTATACTACAAACTATTTTTATGCAAATGAGTTCCAGGGTGGGATCATGTTCCTGTTGCTCTTTTTTCTAAAGGGTCAGTAGCCATCAATGCGACACTTATATTGTAATGTTAGACTAGAAAAAGTCTTTGGTCTTTGGGTTGCTTGATGCTCAACCTGCTTGGGGGAAATTCTGCATCTGCTAGTTTAGTTTGTTTAAGCGGTTGTGAAAAATCTTTTCCACATCAGCTCCTGCTTGAACATGAGCTCACAGGTTTCTAGAGTA
>NW_007578257.1:192655-221376 GCF_000690725.1 Stegastes partitus
AGAAAGGCTGTCTTGTTCTAAGGAGGAGTGCCACCACACAGAGGCTGCTGCTGGACGGTGTGAGTTTCATTCATGCAGGCGCATATGAACACATGTCAGCTCGGTTATCTTTTCAAAGCTGCAGTTTATAAACACCGTCTCCTGTTGGCGTTCATCAAATGTAATAAATATCTGCATCAAACTCTCAGTTTTATCAGGCATAAAGTCAGACAGAGCAAAGCCCGGGATGTGGCTGCTAACAAGCAAACAGAGATGCTCTGTCCAGCCAGGTTAGAGAGACACACCGACTAGAGACAAACACACTGCAAGCTGTCAAAGCAACTCAACATTATACTTGGAGAGGAAAGAACAAAGGTTTACCTGTTTGCCATTATCACAATTCACTCTCATGGTCTTTGTTCTCTATTCACGACCAGAAGTATCCACTTTATCTCGTCATTGACGGTGAAAACGCTGAAACCTACTTTGACACGAGGGCCCTTGTAAGGTCTAAGTAGCTTGCATAGTGAGTGCAGAGAGGTTATTTTCTAGAACTGCTTCTGCTAACTGTAAAATGTTTCAGCCACAAGTAAAGTCCACCAAATGGTCTGCTCTTGGATGCAAGAGAGAACACAAGCGTCTTCATGCACTCCCAGCATCAGAAGAAGTGAAGATCAGGTAGATCGCTTTTACTTTTGAGGGCAATTACACCAAAACAACAACAGGAGAATCCTCACTGTTGCTTTGATTGTACACCCACAAGTCAGTTCTCTGTTGGAACTAATGCTTAGGACAGTCAGGAATGGTGGAAACTTTAAGACCGATTTGAAATCAATAAGCAAGGATGACTGTTTTCATGTCGCCTGTTGTGCTTCAGTTCAACCACAACTCAGCCACTGTTCACATCCTTTAGCTTCTCTCCTGCTTCGCTCACATATACTACATTTTAAAACAGCCGAACTCCCAATGAAGCTGTTCTCATTTACCTTTTTTTTGTTTCTGTTGTCAGACGATGGATCGAGTATGAAACAGCGACTGAAACGCAAACTTTTAAGACAGCAGTTACGTCGCAGCTAAAACCAAGTTGTTGCTCTGCAGCGAGAAATACTGATTTTATTAACGCAACATTATTGTTATAATTAGACCAACTCATCAAACACATGAGGCGCAAACAACAGCTTGCTAAGAATCTTTCCATGTACAATGATCACAAATAGAAACACAACAGATGACTTAAAGGACAAAAGAAACAATGAAAAGACCTGAACTCATCTATTTGTGTCCGTGTGGTCACTCTGTCATTCATCGAACAGAGCAGCTGCATGGAGGGTTTTCTTCCTGAACAATGGGGACAACAGCTCAGCTGCATTTAAAGCTACAGACACTGAAACAGGCCGTTTAGAACAGAACCAGAACCAGGAGTTATACTGAAATGCACCATCTTTACACATTCTGGGCACATGTAAATAACTCAGTTGATACTGTTTTGCACTGTGTCGCTGTTATTTTTTATATTTTATATTTACATTTGCATCTTCTATTTTTTCCTTTCCTTTTTTTATATTTGCACAAACCCACCAGAACAAATTCCTTGTATTGTGTAAACTGGCAATGAACCTGTTTCTGACAAGTGAGACTTTTTAATTTGCTTAAAAAAGGGCACAATATGGGACCTTTAAGTGACATTTTAAATACAATGAAGGTATTTTTGAACTCATAAGGCGGTTGCAGATCAATGAATTCACAGTACATTTTTCTGCTTGACCAAAATACTGCATTTTTTGTTGATGTGATTTTCAGAGACTGCTTCACGCCTACTTTAATGTACGGCGATTATAAATAGAATATCCAATTTTGATGCTTCTCCTTTTTGTACAAAATAGAAACTGTGACTGAAAGGAAACGCTGCAATCCTCACCTCATGGTTTCAGGCTGAAAGCTGCGAACACAGTGCAGAGCTTTTCACCAACATTATCCATTCTTTTTTCTACCACAACAAAACCCTTTGTTGTCACCATAATGTGCTTTAAATGTGGTCTGACAGCACCAGTATTAATATTCAAAGTATTGCCACGGCTGAGTGGTTCCAGGAGCACCAGAGCACACATCCGGTCACGGCAGAAACTGTCAACCACAGAGGTGAGCGCCCGATACTAACAGTACATCTCAGCCAGGCGTTAAGTGACTTAAAGTTCTTCCAAACACACTGTGATGTCGAATATTGTAAATAAAGCTCAGCTCTGACTTTATGTCAGCGTCAAAGCATAAAAACTCCGAGTGGCAGAGAGGAGGACAGAATGTTCAAGTTGGGTTTCTCCGTAAGAAAAAAAGGGTTTAAAAGCAAAACATTAACCACCGCATCGACTCCAGGCCATATTGCACTTCTTTACCTGATTTATTTAAAGGATTTTCAGCTGCACCACTTGTCTAAACAACAGTTGTGACCCGCTGGGACAGAAGAAGAGTTCTATCCAGAAAATGCTGTTAAGACAAGGAGGGGGAGACATGATTCCTGTAAATTGAGTTACAGCTGCAGCCTCTAGAGCAGCCACGCAATGAAGATCACACCCAGACAGCCTCTTCACACCTTCATTACAAGAGCAGGTCCACAGGGAGCAGAAAGCCTCGCTGCACCAACACATATTTTATATTAGCTCCAAAGAAGAGAAATTGGATGTTGCGACTGAAAGCATGTGCGAATCGCTCTCGCTCTCCTTCCCACTGTGTGTTTGTGCCTCTTTACACCTTCGCTAAAACCACAACCGGAGCTCGCAGCCGCGGCATCTCCTTAGTTTTACTTTACAGCCGTCCTCCCTCAGGAGACATTTAAAGATAAGTGCTCTTTAAAAAAGTTCTCTGCAGATAATTTGATCTTCTCCATTTTCCCCCTGCCTCTCCCGACAATCTGAGCTCAGCTTTCCTGGGGGCAGAAACACAAAGGCTAGGATTTCTTTAACTAACAGAGGAGCTCCTGTCCTTTCCCAAAGTTATGGAGACAAGAAGTGATGCACAAGTTTTAGCCTGAAATACTAAACCTTCACAGGACAGTAGCTGAGCCGCAGTTAAAATCCTGATCCAATTAGAGCACTGGTCGGATATGACGGACATGATGGTGCATATCTCCTGCCACAGCAAGTTGGTCACATCAATCTGAACAGCATGAAAGGACTCCAGGATTGTGGGCTGAATTTTCTGACTTTCTGGTAAATAGATCCCAAAGGGGAAGGGTGAATAAGTGGCTCACTGGGGACCTCTGTTCATCCACCAGATTGTATTCTGTCTGTGTAAGGATGACGGTGGTTGCAGCTACGAAAACATATTCTTAGCTCTGGTATTGTCATCCTTCTTCAGTATAGCAGAAAACAGCAGGGGCCCGTGGTTGAGTCCTTCATACTGCTGCCAGGACTATTTTCTCCCACTGAACGTACAAAAAAAAAAGAATGTGTACTGACTCTAGAAGAAAACCTCCAACACCTGAAAGCACAACAACAATCGGAGAGCTGCAAGAATTGTGAACAACACGCTGACCTTCAGGGGCAACGCTGACACGCTGCGCGAAAAGCAGCCACAACAGCTATGTTCCACACTGACAGATCTGAGATGCACACGTTGTACAAAGCCCACAGTGAGACAGCGACTTCCTTTAGCCTGGTACGCTGGTGTGTAAGTGCAAAGTCTGAAAACGAAGGTTTGCTGTGGGATTGCTTAGAGGAGCCGCTGTGAGGTTTACAGCTGACAGGTGTTGACCAAGACCAGTTGTGACTGTACAGATGCAGAACATCAGCAAACTGGTTAAGTTCAGTGTATGTGAGGGTTTTTTTATACAGTATCAGTAATATATAGAGTGGTACGGGGGTTTTTTTTATTCCATTTTTGTATCCGTTGTGGTTTTCTCTTGCTGTTTGGTTAAAACTCAGTTGAAACCAGACGTTTACGTACACCTTACGTAAACCTTTTTGTTTTTTTTTTTCTCACTGTCTGACATTAAATGTGACTAAACGTTTCCTGTTTTGGGTCAGTCAGGATTACCAAAATTATTTGGATTTACTAAATGCCAGAATAATGAGACAGAGAATATTTCAGAGAATTTTTTATTACTTTCTTCAAAGTTAGAAGTTTACATACATTTCCTTAGTATTTGGTAGCGTTGCCTTTAAACTGTATGACTTGGGTCAAACATGTCGGGTTTCCTTCCACAAGCTTCTCACAATAGTTTGATGGACTTCTGGCCCATTCCTCCTGACAGAACTGATGTAACTGAGTCAGGTTTGTTTGCTCCACACGCCTTTTCAGCTCTGCCCACAAAGGACTGAGATCAGCGCTTTGTGATGGCCGCTCCAAAACATTGACTTTGTTGTCGTGAAGCCTCTTTGTGACTAACTTGGCGGTATGCTGAGGGTCATTGTCCAATTGGAAGACCCATTTGTGTCCAAGCTTTAACTTCCTGGCTGATGTCTTGAGATGTTGCTTCAATATTTCCACATAATGTTTTTTTCATGATGCCATCTATTGTGTGAAGTGCACCAGTCCCTCCTGCAGCAGAACACCCTCACAACATGATGCTGCCACCCCCGTACTTCACAGTTAGGATGGTGTTCTCAGGCTAAATGGAACAATATTTAATATGTTGAATATTTTACAATTTGACCACTGAATAGATTGTTTGGTTCTGACTGCAGTTCCACTTCCTCTACAAGATGTGTGGACTAGTGGGGATGTTTTAAACTATGTAATAGGGGAGCATTACAATTTGTTTCAGCATTAAAGCATTAAAACATCCTTTAACTTTGTTTTTTTTAGCTGCTGGATACTTGCACAGTTCTCATTTTCCCAACCACAGTCTCCACAAAATTACACTCCTATACAACTAAACTCTCAATTACGTTTCGAGGGAAAAGTATGTTCTGCTGGATCACACTCGTTTGTATCACAATCATATTTCTGATTATCTTGGCTGTTGCTTTGCTGTTGCTCCTTTTCAGCCATCCAACCAGAACCAAGAAACTGTTTCCAAACCTTCACCAAGCTTCTAACATGTATAAATGTACAACAAAGCATGACATCATCCTAACCCTAACCACAGAGCGAGTCGAAACTGAAAGTAAACAACAACAGAAAACAAAACTTGAGTCTGGAACTGACATTCTCTCATCTGTCACAGGCTGGGAACCCTGGTCTCCTGGCTGAATGTCCAGCCTCTGATTTATGCATCCGCCCTCGGTTTCTTCCTCCTAATGTGGAATCTGTGTCTCTTTCAAACTGGCTGCCTTTCTTGCTACATCACAGGTGATAAATGACGCTTGTTTCGAAATGAAATTCCAATTGAGAATGCAGTTTAGTTTCATTGGAACCAAATTTTGTGCAGAAAGCGTTGCATTTTCCAGGACGCATCTACAACGGAAGTCTGTCGGTTCTTGTAAACACAATTTAAAAAGAAAAAAAAAAAGTGATTTAGGGGTTTTTGGATATACAGGTTTCTTAGTTTTTCAAACAAGTTATAGAATTTGTTGATATGTAAACTACACATGTGACCAGGAAGAGGAAAAAATGCCTAAAAGAAGAATTTGGTTGCAGAAAAAAAAAAACGCAGCATTAGATGTAAGAAATATTTGCCCAAAATCCAGAACCTCGTCGGCAGTGTCTCGCAGTCGTTACCACACACAGCTAATTTGTTTTACAGTTTAAACCAGGACCAAAAAACTATTGATGACAAAGCCAGATCTGAATGCCAGGCAGAGCAAAACATTTTTTCTGATGTCTTTGCCAGACAGAGGTTCCAACTGGTGAAGAGAAATGACTGATAACTTTTCACCTCATTGGAGACATGATACCAATTAACACAGAAACCAAAGAGGGTTTTAAAATCATGATCCGGTCGCTTGACAAGTGGCACATAATACCATCATGCAACTGTTTTCCTGAAGCTGCCATCACAGAGCTGTACAAGAAATGCAAGGCAGCTGTCACATGGGGAATATTACGCAGCTTTGACAAGCCTGTGGTTCAGGCGGACAGCACGGCACTATGCAAGTCTTACTGGACTTCTATCTGAAAAGTATGCATTTTTGCCGGATGATCACACAAGTGAGGAAGCATCAACGGGAAGAGAAATCCACATAACGTCAGAAAATGTTGTCAACATGGTGATGCTGAGCACTGTTGCCTCACAGCAAGAAGGTCGCCAGTTCGCTTCCTTCTTCCTGCGTGGAGTCTCCATGTTCTCCCCGTGCAGCGTGGGTTCTCTCCGGGTTCTCCGGCTTCCTCCCACAAGGTCCAAAAACATGTTGAGGTTAATTGGTGATTGTAAATTGTCCGTAGGTGTGAATGTGAGTGTGCTTGGTTGTCTGTCTCTAAGTGTAGCCCTGTGATAGATTGGCTACCTGTCCAGGTGAACCTGCCTTCACCCTGAGTCAGCTGGGATAGACTCCGCCCCCCATGACCCTAGTGAGGATTAAGCGCTGTGTAGATAATGGATGGATTGATGGATGGTGATACTGAACAAGTGAACAGGCTGCAGTGCTTTGACCACAGAATGCAGTTGATAACGTATTCCCAGGCTACATTTATTAAGCTGTTTCTCGTATTATTTATATCAGTTTTTCTCAATATAAGCATAATATTCTCTAAGCATTTTTGTCTTATGTTGTATTACACTTTATATCTGGAGCTGTATTCTCTTGCTGCACAAAAAAAAAAACTCCCCTGTGGCCCATAAACTTAAACATTATTTGAACTTAGAAAAGACACTCGAGTCCAACAAGGTCACAGTTAAGCTGTATCCTGACAAAACTTTAGCAATCTGAACAGCCTGAATCGACCAGGCTGGAGGAGACCTTTCAGCTCCTATATCTGAAAAAAAAAAAAAAAAAAAAGCAGAAGCGCACAACCTTTCTACCCGATAACACACAAACTGATAAACAACACTCTCCGTACAAAAGATGCACTTCGGCTCCTGTTCAGAAAAATGTTGGCCGTGGTGATGACGGCAGTGAGGGAGCAGAGGACTGCAGGTGGCATCGCTCCAGACCGGTATTGCACACATTTGTTCTCCGTCTGCCTTAAATTTAATCTTTTGCTGGAGGTTGAGGTGTTTTATCTCCAAGTTGATAATAGACTCTGTACGGAAATTCAATTTTTTGGTGTTTGGTTGCTGGGGTTAGAATTTATCACACTGCTGTGATATGACTGGTCAAGACCTGAAGCTTCCAGCAGCTACACTCTGCTCCTTGAGAATTAGAACAGACTTTGCTTACATATGAGCTGAGCAGCACTTTACATTTCACCTGTGAAATAATAACCGGGTAATATGCTGCAATCAGGGGGAAGTAATGGGATACAATCATGTAAATACCAATTATTTTGTGTGGTAGGACAATAGAAGGACAACTCATAATGAAATTAGAAACACACAGACGTGGTTTTCCACCTCTGACTGACAGCTACCATATGTGCTTTCAAGGTTTCCTCTTAGCTCCTTGTTGTTAGAGTTTTATAGCCACAACATTAAAATGGAACAGCGACTTTTTTATGCTGGAAACTCATAAGGTGTTTGAAATTGAATTCTAATGGTGTTACTTTAAAGCTGCATTTATTGATTTTTCTTTTTTATATCTTGGGTGTTGTGGCAGAGGTGTGAGTAAACAACTGCTCATTTGCACATTCAGTCGACGGAGGTGAGCATCAGTTTACTGATAACATGACTGATATTAGTCCTGCAGTGCTTGTTGGCAAACAGCAATTGTTTTAAAGCAACATAATTGAAATCTGAAAAGCCATTATCAGACCCATTATAATAATGACATTTTTCCGTCCATATCCGATGCGATCAAAATTGCAGAGGCTGTCGTCATTGCCAATGAACGCAGGGTGATACAGTCACATCCAACAGGCGCAAACAACAATCACCAGTGGACCTGTGGTACATGTTTTTGTGAACACATGCAGGTAAGCATTTGCAGTTTCACCATGGATCTGCAGAAGCAGCACAGTTTGAAGTCAAGGATCTCTGGAGGACCCAGCCTTCAGGAAGAGCATCGATACTGGTCACCACAAACTAGAGACCATACCGGAGTCTGTAGAGGAAGAGCCCAGAGTCTCCAAGACAGGAGAAGGTGTAGCAGGTTGATAAGAGATGCTTGACATCTGATTTGATTAATAGGTTGAGTACTGAATTAGAATGTCATCACTGAGTCCCACTACAAAGTTCTGAGGTGTCTCAGGGCAACGTTTGGGGCAAAACACCTGAACTTTGGCACAGTAGCAATCAGATGCTGCACCATTTACAACATGTTCAATCACATCGCATTGAAAATGTGAGAAGTTTTTGTTCCCTAAATGATCACGCTACTCATTAGATTTGCCACCCTGCAACTTCTTCCTCTTCCCAAATGTGGCAGGAGTCCTGGAAGTGGTGTGTCTCTGCACCAGGTGACTTTGACAGGGATGCAGCCCAATTCAAATCTCCCATGACATTTGTTCTGAGTGGAGTCTCTGTACTTTTTGATCGTACAATGTATATATTACAGCAATCTAGTATCCAGTACCTGCCAACACTCAATACCATTTTCCTACATAATACACATTTCAAGTATTGTATACTAGCACAGTATATAGCAGTACACCATGTATATTATAGCGCAGTGCATTGTGGAAGTTAAGCAAGTGAAGAAGCACCATGACAGACACTCATATGAGGCTTACTGACCTCAGACCAGCAAATAAGTGTTCATTTGAGCTGGACTAAATGTGGACAATGCTGCCACATCCCAGTAACATGTCTGACAGCTCTAGTCATGACCTTGTTCACGTTTCCATGTGACAACAGGTGGAACAGGGAATCAGGCTGCTAGTGACTGCCTGAAAGTAAGTTTCGTGTTCAGAACCATTTTATTTTCATCTCTGACAACACAAGAGGGAAGTACACAGTTCTGTCGCTATGATGTAATCCACTATATTCACTGACTAGTTGCCTGTCTGTCTAGTGGTTGGTGTTTGGTTGGTTGTGTATGTTAATTTTTATTTTTTTAGAGTTTTTTGTTTTTATTGGTAACATCTGCCGGGTGTGTCTGGAAACAGGGTTGGAAAGAGTGGCGGGAATAAAGTAACAGTTAAGATGTAAAAAAAACTAAACCATGAGCTTAAAGACATGAAAATGCACCGCAGTATTGAGATGCATATGGATGCTAATCATCTGTGGATTCAGCTAGTTGAGTTTCACTTTACACAGTGTTTGATTAACTTTAACCTTAAAAATGTCGAAGGTGGTCGATTTTGATAAACAACACGGTAAAGCCATATGTCATGTGATCATATCCTCAGAATCTCAAGCACACAATCAAGCATGAAGCGGAGATGAACTCATCCTAATAGCTACAGGTGGCAGCGGCACTGACACCAACAGAGACAGATCCAGCCGCTCTGAGCAAAAAGCTGCTCCTTAAACGTTCATTTTTCTGGCCAAACATTAATATTTATATCGCTGCTGCCTTGCAGAAACTCAGCACTCTTGGCTCTCTGCAAAACTGAGGGAGGAACACATACACAGTCACACTCCCTTAAAAGCCAGCGGGGGTGAAATTGTAGAAGCAGTTGAGAATGTCACAGCAGGGAAACAGACAGGGGGAACTATTAGCGAGACACTTTCTTATCATTCCCTTTTTCTCTCTTTTTCTTCTTTCCTCGTCATAATCCTCCTTTTCCTCACGACTTCTCTACACTCTTGTGCCTTTTTCCATTTTTCCTCATCTAGTTTTCTTGCCTCTCGCTCATTTCTGTCCCCATCTATTTCCTCGACTCTCCTTCACACCTGCTATCTTCAGGCATCTTCCTCCTCCTCTGCCTCCTCCTTCATCTCATCTCATGGAGTCAAATCATCTCTAAGATGTGAGGCGGTGCGTCCACAAAGCAGATGGCGGCCCGTGCACACATACAGCAGAGTCAGTGAGGGATAAAATGGGAAAGGCAGTCGAAAATGTCACTGCAGTCGTGAGAAACACAGAGGGAATACTACTAGCAGACATTCTGCAGACTGTGACCCCTGAAGTTTACCCTTTTCATACATTACACTGCTCTCCACACTTTCCATCCGTCCTCTGCCACGCTGACCATCCCTCCTCCTCTGTTTCACCTTAAAGTGCTTAGCTCTGATTTAGCGTTGTCGTGTTGTGTTGAAATCCAGCCTTCCCCTCTTGTCTTTAATGGCCACTGACTCAGCTCTGTCCGGCTCTCTAATACAAACTGACCGGCCCTGCTTCTTCTCATCAGCAGTCGCTGCAGAATATCAGAGCAGCAGGCTGCAGAGCTGTGGTCACTGGGTTCATAAAAAATACACAACAGAGAGAGCATTAAACTGTGATCAGCATCCATCCTCCAGCTCTAAATAGGGCATCGTAGAGCATGACGTGATGCAGATACGCTGGCTGCTCAAGACTTGCTAAACCTTAAATGTCGACTGTGGAGTATCAGGCTCTGTTCTGACAGTGTGACCTTATGTCCAAGTATTTTAATTGGCGCTCAATTACCAACTTTACTCAAGATGTTAAAGCCCATTATAATAAGACATGAAGAGCTGTAAAGTGGCAAAGTGTTATTCAGCGACACACAGCACAAGTGTTCTGTCACACGGATCTGATTAAATACAACAAATTTGACACATTCGTCAATCAACAAATCCTTAAATTAGAAAACTGTTCATTTGTAATTTTTGTTTTAGGCTAAAATGTAAAACAAATGATCCCTTTTTTTATTTTTTTTATGTTTGTGGGCACAGAAAACAAAAATTTAGAGCTGGGTGACCGCAATGATCACCTAATTTGACTCAGTAGTTGCCTTTATTGTCATATTTTCCATTAGGGTTGTCTCTAACGAGTGTGTTTTTTGTTCCACAGTAATTTAATATGTAGTATCTGCCAATACCAGTACAGTGTGGTGATCCCAGTGTTGTGCTTTTAGTGGGAGACTTGTTTAGTGTATGTTGTTTTGGTGGCTACAGGTGTGTTTCAGGCTGGGCGGGGCTTTTGGACGGGAGAGGTCTCACTCTCTTCCACACCTGAGACGCATCAGTAATCAGTGCTGGATAAAGCCTGCCTCCACCTGTGCTCCTCCATTGAGTGGTAACAGTCCAGCAGTGTGTTTAGAAATTTGTGCTTTGTGAAACTCGTTTTGTCTTACGTCTGCGTTTGTTGCCAGAACCTCCCCGTCGGACCGTCGCCCCTCCAGCCCGGCTTCGGCAGCCGAACCCCAGACTCAGCCGTCATGCCTCCCGGTCCCTCTTGGAAACCTCCCCTGGAATTCCCTCCCTCACTCAGCTTCCCGGTGTCCCCTGCTTCCCCACAGCCTTGAATAAATCCCTCTTTCCTCCACACCTAACCCTGTGCTGCATTTTTGGATCCCGACCAGACTGAACCTTAGCATACAGTCTCATACTGAAATGACCAGAGGCGGCGGGCACTTAGATGTTGGCAAGTGGAGAGCATTATGGGAGTGTTGCTAGTAAAGGAACACCGTGATAGAGACTGGAGCGTAAATTAAAGTAGGATGATTGGCTGGCTTTCATGTTTCTGTATGACAAAAGATGTAGGCAAAGAATGAGGTACACACACGTATGTGCTGATATCGATTATTTCAAAATGTCTATGACCAGTCCTGATCCCAGTCTTAGGCTCTGGCTTCCCTGCTTTCCATGTATTCTGTTTATTATAATGCAACAAAAACTAACTTCACGGATGTCCAACCTGAACATAAACGATGCACTGTGCTCCAATTTACTTCACAGTAGCACAATAACATTCAGACCTGTGCTCTCTCCTCCTCCATCCTTCCATTTCTTGTTCAGCCATGATCACTTGTTGGTTTAAATTTGCATTAACCAAATCATTTTAATGCCACACTGGTAGGTAAATTTTATGCCCTTACAGGCCACGGCGCGAGAAATTGATTGATGTGTAGTCTAGAAAAAAATTATCAAATTAAAAAATTAAAAAATTAAAAGTACACCCATTTTTAAAACACTTTTCCCGTAAACTTCACTAAATGTTTGTGCACTGAGTCTGACAGTTATGCGACAAAAAATTGCAGCAGGTCTTACGAACAAAAACATTTTGTTCTGTATTTAGTTCCTTTAACCAGTTCACAGCACAGAACATGTAAGCATGACAAAGCCCCTGCTCACTCTGATGTTTCTGCCTCTTCACCACTGCCCTCATCATCAGTTGCAGACTGCTTAAATACATCATACTTACAGTATCAGCCAGCAAAAACTTTTTTTTTTGTACCTTCTCTGCAGCCCCGGTCACAGTTTTTATTCTTTCTAACCATGTTTTGGCAACAAGTCCTACCTACATGCATTTAACAAGCACTCTATATATTTAGCAAGTGATACACAAATTGCTAGATACTAGCTGCCTGCCTGCCTGCAGTGCTGATGCCTACAGCTGCCAACTTCTACCTGCTGTTACAGACTTCACCAGTCATGCCGTGGCAGCAAAAATGAATACGTGCATACAGACTATTAATGCCTGCCAGGGTTAGGAAAAAATACTGTCCCTACCAAGACCGGCTCATAAGGAAAATTCACAAACTTTTGGATGACTAGTTTGCATCTGCTGCTACTTCTTGGTGCAAACCGTGTGGAGCATCTCTACAGCTTAGACTGGCTAAAGATTGTCACCCGTGTTGGAAAATCTCTAGTTCTTTATGAAAAAAGTTGAAGTTACAGCCTAGTTTGCACGACAGTTTAAAGACAGGAGTTAACTACGACTCCCAATGTGTTGAAGAAATATCCAATCACAGCACTTCTGTTAGGAGAGCCACTAACGGCAGGCGACACAATTTGCAGCCTGTTTTCTGGTACAGGTTTTGATTAACGTGACCACTCGGGCCTTGTTCACAAATTCAATCACCATTGAATTCTCTGACAGACAGGAAACAAAGAAAAAATAATTAAAACTAGTGATCAGGGTGCAAACCTTCAAGATTCTTCCATCCACAAGGTACTCGTGTTAAATTACATTGAGCTTATTGTTGGTAGGAAATACATCCATCCATTATCTATACACCGTTTAATCCTCACTAGGGTCGCAGGAGGCTGGAGTCTATTCCAGCTCACCCTGGACAGGTGACCAGTCTATCACAGGGCCACACTTAGAGACAGACAACCAAGCACGCTCACATTCACACCTACGGACAATTTAGAATCACCAATTAACCTCTGTATGTTGTTGGACTGTGGGAGGAAGTGGGAGAACCCGGAGAGAACCCACGCTGCACGGGGAGAACATGAAGACTCCACGCAGAAAGATTCCAGAAATACAGAACTGTGAAAAAACACTTGGAACCCAGTGGCCCCTCTTACTTCACAACTCAACAGTCAGGTTCTTCATTCCCTGAATCCATGGGTTTCTCTTATGTTGCATCCAGCATCGAACACACACTGTGAGGGCAGCACGATGTGGACCTTTCCATAACTGAATGGAAGAGGTTAAGCAATGTTGAGAAAAGCCATTTCTGTCCACTGACCTCATCCAAGGAGCATCAGACCGAGAGGGAAGGTGGAGACAAAGGCCAAAGGATACAGAGGACGCTGAGAATACTGAAAGTCCCCAGAAGGTGAATAACTTTATAACTCCCTGAACATCTGTCTTGTGTCACCATCAGGCCTGATTTCTGACTTTCACGAGGCAAATATCACACCGGCAAATGCAGCGCTCTAAAACAGAAACCAGTCATAGATACAAGGCAAATGTTATTATTCAACTGTCCTTTTGTTTCTTTTATATGACACCATTCTATGTTTTACTGTCTGATGTTTTCTGTTGCTGGAACTGGCTTTATCTGTTTTATCATAACGTCTAATTATTTTATAATTCGTAGATTTGCTTGGTGCTGCAAGGTGGTGCAGTTGGTAGCACTGTTGTAAGAAGGTCGCCGGTTTGCGTCCCGGTGGGGGCACCGGAATCTTTCTGTGTGGAGTCTCCATGTTCTCCCCGTGCAGCGTGGGTTCTCTCCGGGTTCTCCGGCTTCCTCCCACACAGTCCAGAAACATGCTGAGGTTAATTGGTGATTCTAAATTGTCCGTAGGTGTGAATGTGAGTGTGCTTGGTTGTCTGTCTCTAAGTGTAGCCCTGTGATAGACTGGTTACCTGTCCAGGTGAACCTGCCTTTGCCCTGAGTCAGCTGGGATAGACTCCAGCCCCCCATGACCCTAGTGAGGATTAAGCGGTGTATAGATAATAGATGGATGGATGGATGGATGGATGGGTTTGCTTTGTGTAAATTAAGTTGGCTTTTGAAAGTGTTTCTGAAAAGCTCTTTTTTCCCTTTGCGCCATCACCAGGCCAAAGTTTCAACTTCATCTGACAGCGTGATGCATTTAAACTCCCCATAGATGTTCAGACATGCACATTCCTGTCTCCTCCACTATAATCTTTGTTGTTTTTTTTAATACTTAGTTAATTTATTTATATCATTTTGATCGGTGTGACCATGTTCTGTTCGTTCAAATAATATATTTGCACCCAGTGCAGCAGAGGGTTTTCCTAAATGGACAATCTGTCTTGTGTAAAGGCTAATCTGTGCTATAATAGGGACTGAAAGAGCACAGTGACCTTGGTAACTAATGCAGTTACAGTTGGTAAGTTTAATGTCCCCGGCATGATATCAAATTATGACAGTCATAACTAATACATGAGCTGCTGCAAATAGAGTTTTAAGTGTAAAATCCATTTACTGTTTGAGTCTACCGTCTCAGCGTGATGGAGCATCATGACCTCCACAGATGAAAACTGATATTTGAAGTGACAACAAGTCATATTTGATGATGATGCCTGCATTTGACAAATGGCTTCATTGTTCTGAGACTCAGACTTCTTCTGGGCACAGCCTTGAACAAACACACCAGTACAGCAGGTCCTAATATCACACAGGTGGACCCTGGTCTTCCGTCTGCTCCTCAACTTAACTACCTGTTCCTGGGTTAATAAATCCAGATTCATGACCGCAGGTTTTTCGTTTGCCCTGTAACCTTGACTTCATCAGATCCCATCCATGGCTCCACTTTTTCTACACACATTTCCATAAATGACACTAAAGAAGAAGTATGAAGAGGATTTATCCTCAGCTACTTTACTTTTTCCGCCCCATCCTGCCTCTTGCTGATGCTGCTCTCTCATGAATCATAAACGACCAGAGGGGTCTGCACCGAATTTCACATCAAATGGCGCTGGCATTGTTCTTCTCAGGCAGCTCACTGAAAAGCAATAAATTCCCACGAGGCCCGGTCGTGCCACACCTGAAATGAGCTCAAATTTACACTCCCTATTTCGCCTCAGCATTTTCCTTACCAGATTAATCCTGGAACAGACGAGGGATACTTCATGAGCATGGAGATTTAATCAAGCAGTCCTAATATTCCCCCGGAGCCTCCACAGCTTAAATAACCAACTCTTTCTAAAGGCACCCAATAGCCTTCATTGGGTGAGTAATAACACCCCTGACTTTGCCATTCAGCCTTCAGCATCTCAATAATTTACTCTAACACATATTAAATCCCTCCAGCCTGCAGCAGCTGAATAATCAAACCGTTCCTTCAACACGGAGCATGTGAATAACCAAACCATGCAGATCTTACAGCCTAATTAGCTCAGACACTGGTCACTAAGTTCAAGGTAAGGAAAACATGATTACCTGTCCATCATATCGACCCTCGTGAAGTTTAATCATAGGACAGCTGGGCAGAAAATGGATGAATATGGATGAATTTAACCTTAACTTTTTCAGTGGTCACGCTCTCCTGATTCACAAACAGCTTCATAATTTGACTTTCAGGCAGGACAGGACGCCTCAGTTAGTCTCTGCAGGCAGAACCGACAACAAAGTTTTAATTTTATTAGTCGGACTGGGAATTGGGTGACTCAGAGGAACCAGTGAGTCACCACCATTTAAACACCCGGGGACGAGGGCGAAAACGCATATCAGCATACACACACACGAACACAGTGGGAGTGTGGCGGCATTATCTGTCATTAGGCTAGGATTAAAGTCATTTAGTGTGCTTGAGATTATCTGTCATTAGGCTATGATTATAGCACACACTCCAGTGGCTCTGAAGAGAGATAAAAACCTCCAGAAACACTGATGAAACTGACAGAGTGTTACTGAAGATGACAACTGGGGAAATGAAACCTTCTTTTAGGGCTGAATGATTTGAGAAAAAATATGTAATGGCACATCTACTGACCAATACTGTAAATGCCAGTTCGGTTGTGATAATTTTGTAGAAATTGAACTAGAGACCTGCATTTGTGGTCCATTAAACCACATACATGTCTCATATAAATATGTAGAAATGTGAAGGAATAATTTAAATTATTTTTTAAAATATATTTAAACTTACAGAATTAAGTTTTAGCAGCAGCTGTCACCACAGTCGATAAAAACAGGCTTCATCATAATCTGTCATTTTGTACAACAAGTTGAGGCAGTCTCGCAAATTTAAAACTTTGTTCGGCCGCCAGTTTTAAGGTTGTGGCTGGTTGAAATTCAGATATAAACTACATTAAATTCCAAGAGTGGCTAAGTTTGATCTCATTAAGATTTTGTCCATTTACTGTACCTGCACGTGGTGGCTGTCACTTTAAAATACACACAGTATATTTTAATATATTAGAGTATGTCTGTGTGTGCAGTATAAAGGGCAAAGAGCCACTGGGAGGAAATGCAGCACATTACCAGTCTTTTGTAACCCAGACACTAAATCACTGAATTCTCTCCTCTCCAGTAACACAGAGCAATGGGAACCCCAAAGGATGGGAGCTGCTGGTTTAGTCAATAGTCAGAGATTTTGAAGTCTTCAGAGACACGATAAGAACACCAGATGCTAAAACCTGCTCAAGCATTAGAGCATTAAGGCAGAGTTTTGTTTCAGACAATGTCAGTAACGCAGAGAAAGAAGACAAACAAAAGAAAAGCAAACAAACTCAACAGTTTTAATGTGAGCATCCAAGACTGGTGTTGCTAATTCAATGCCCGACCAGAGATCAGTGGGTCAGTGAGGTGTGTCACCAAGGTGGCATTAATGCCTTCATTAGTAACATTAATTTAGCTTTGATTTGGCCAGAAATTAAATTGATATCCTGCTTTATGGGACATTGTCAGACCTAAATGCACTTCAATACAAGATCCTGTTTAAATGTATGAAGTTTAAAGTTTAACTTTAACGTGCAGCTGTCAGTTGGAAACAAGCGGCTGCATTGGTAAAATATTATATCTGAACACATTGAACAGTTTTCTACCAGCATTCCTGTCTTGCACCATTTGCAGTAGCAGCACTTTTTACTGTCATAAATGTTTATTTTCCTCATTGTTCTTCATTAAAACAGCCTGTTGACTGAAGCGTCACGTGGCAAATTAAACGCCCCTTTTATGTGAACGAGTCTAAAGCGTAAAGTCTGAGCGGACAGAGAACGTTGATAACCACCTTCATGACACTCATTGTTCCTGATTCGGTTTTGTTGAGCCGGCTTACACAAAGAAAGCCCGGCTATGTCAAACTTGCTTCGTAGTACAGCCCTCAGATATAAAACATGTACACAATCTGCCCTCCTGCTCCTGAGTGATGGTTCTGAATATTGGCTAGAAGAGTGTTGACTTTATCCTATTGGATATAAAATGTATTAAATGTTGTGTCAGTTTTGTCATAGTAGGCACAGGAATTTGTGAGTTCTACATCCCTCAAGTCAGTCTGAATTGTCAGGGTTCAGACCGTCTTGGTACCTCCCTTTTGCAGTGCACCCAACCCTAACCACTGTTCCAGCAGCTGGTGGCCCCACTGGGCAACCGGGTCATGTTGCTTTTTGAGGCTGTGCCCTGTTGAGCCCCAGGAGACACAAAACACTCACCAGGACGCTCCTCTCTCAAGTCTGGCTCCAGAGATGGATCTCTGTACTGCAGCTCCTTCTTCACCCATTCAATGGGGTCTTCTGGGGGGGTCTTTAAATCGCTCTGAGCTTTAGAGATAGGATGAGGAACATCTGAAGGGAGTTCAGAGTAGAGTCACTGCTCTTTCATGTCAAAAATCTGATTAGGATGCCGCCTGGGTGCCTATTTTTTGGAAGTTTTTCTGGGCACATCAAACTGGACGGAGATCGCAGGATGGACCATGAACTTGATGGAGGAAATACATATCTTATGTGGCCTGGGAACGCCTCAGGATCTCCCAGGAGGAACTGGAAAACAACACATCTGCACAGCTGAGGATGAGCTACGTTTCATTCTGTTATTTGTCTTTTGGAACCCGTCTGGAGTTGATTTGTCACTAAAGTGTGTTGCTGTGAACCAGTCAGGTTGTCGCTGTGCTGCTGGACTAAACATACCAACGCTTCAGGGAGGCAGCAGAGCAGCTCAGCTGAATATAATGTTATTTTTAAAACAGGGATGAAAAGCAGCTCAACTTACAGCAGTGATTTAGGCCTGCTGCTCTGACGCTGAAATATTGTGAGTGAAGAAACACAAATATCAAACCTCTCAGGATGCATTTTAGCTCCTTCAATTCGCTCTGATAAACAGCTTTAGCCAGACCTTGCCCCTGGCTCCGGCAGAGCACTGAAACAAATGAAATGTGGAGAGAAAAGTCGGCGTGGATGATTATTAAGTGAACGATGTGCTATAGGTGGGCTCTCCTGGGAGTAAATAGCTGAAGGACAACTTATTGGTTTCAGGGAGCTGTGGTTTATATCTTTGTTTTTTGGTATAGCTTTTAAATGACAGACACTCCTCCGGGTCCAAAAGCTTTTCCATCACGGCAGCACGGTGGTTTTAATTGGACTCTTTGCAGCCTCTGATCACAGCGCTTGTCCTTTCAATAGCAGCTTTTGTTGCTCTTCATTTATCCGTCCTCCACTGACCTTCAACTGTAGTTTTCTGTCCTATATATATATATATATATCTTTTGTTGCTCTTCATTTATCCGTCCTCCACTGACCTTCAACTGTAGTTTTCTGTCCTATATATCTATATATATATTCCATTGTGTATCCTTCACCTTTCAACCTGTAGTAAGTACTGATGCACTACACCATCCACACTTCCTTTATTCCCCATATTAACCATGAAATCTGTTATTATTCGTGCCAATATACAATCTAGACGCCACCTTCATCTTCAATGTGAACTACTTCTTCTTTTGTTTATCAAGTATTCGGTTTTTCTTTTATTTTTTTCTTTTTCTGCAGCTTTACTGACTCGTTCCAGCCACAAGGAACATTAAAGTTTTATTTCTTCTCATCTCATTTTTCTTTTCTTCCTTTCGGGGAGCGCACTCGTCTTCTCTTTATCGATCCATCCTGAAGCCCCCTCTGTCAATGCAGCCCTAAGTTTGTTAAAGTCCTCACATTTGCAACGATGACCTACTTAATTCTCACATTAATTTTGATAGCGTCATATAACGCCTGCAGATAAATGCGACGCTGTCACTGTGAAGATCGATAAACTGAATTAATTGTTTCCTGCGTGTTTTATTTTGTTGCCTTTGAGTGCATGTTGGTGCAAAGACAGAGGAGAAAAATGAGGCATAGTCTTTAAAGCTGCACTACTTCACACTTTTATGTTAAAACTTGGTCTACCGACTACATCTAAACCCAAAGTGCAGAGCAAACCAAACCCTATCAATACAAAGATTATTAATTACAGAAACAGGAGAACTTCGTTGAGCAAGCAGAGAGCCAAGGTTGAGCCTGAGGTGAAGCAGATCAGAACTGAAAGGCTCAAAATGATTCTCAGCATCTCCTGGATGTGTAAATATTAAACTGTCTACATTCATTCATTCATTCATTCATTCATTCATTCATTCATTCAAGAGCATTCAATTCTTTCCAACACTTCTTTCTTCAGTCATGTTGTTTTGTCTACAGTCAGCTGCAACAGTTCCAGAGAACGGTGGCAGCAGCAAAGGCAAAAAGTTTCCCACGGCTTCCAAAGTAATTAAGTAGTTCATATGATCACAACACATAGAGGTGGTGGTTGTTACACTGTGCAGAGTTCCTATGGCACCACTCAGGAGTACAGCACCATGCACAAGCTTCTTAAGAGAAACACACTGGCACTATTTGATGTGGAGGCACTTAACATCTTTTAGCTTCGCTCCTGCCCCCTGTGCTCACTTACACTTTATTATAATACAGCTGAATTCCCAGTAAAGCTGTTCTTGTTTCCATATTTTACTGTTTCTGTTTTCAGATGATGGAAAGCGTATGAAATAGTGACTGAAACGCAGCCCACTGAGACTGCATCTTAAGCAGCAGTCACTTCCAAGACGCTGCTGTGCAACACTAAAACCCTGATGTTATAACTAAGACGTCGTCTGACAACTTTATTATACACATGAGCCAAAAACAAATCTGCACTCAGGATTCAGCTGTGTGTGTTTTTGTACACGAGGAGGAGCAAAGCAGTTGTTTTAGCCTCCTCAGGCTTCTAAAATATTAACCGCATCCATGTTGCACCTCAATGCACACACAGAACTTTTTCGCTGCATTTAAAGCTGCCAGATTCCTGAAATCGATCCTGCAAGCCTGACTGAAAAAACAAACTCTCTCAGTGACGCAGCATCAACCACATCGCTTTGCGCAAGTTAGCGATATATGAGGTGTGTTAGAAAAGTTCCAGGACTGCTGTCACAAAAGATATTCTTCAAACCCAAACTACAGACTAAGAGTTTTACCCTTCAGACGATCAACCAGCACGTCGACAAAGAGATCCTGCAGCGTCACCCCAACGGACTCCGTAGATGTTTTCCTCATCCCCAAGCTCAAGGCGGTCATCAAGGAGACCCGTTTTGAAGATGTGGACGACATCAAGATGGCTGTGATGATGGAGCTGAGGAGGATCCTGGAAGAATCCTTCCAGGAGTGCATGGCGGCATGAAGAGAAGGCTGGGGAGGTGAGGTCGACTCCAGGGGGGTTACTTGGAAGAGGAAAACTTGTAGTTTGTGGTTTGGATTTAAAATCTATCTTTTGTGACAACAGTCCTGGAACTTCTTTGACGCACCTTGAACATAAAGCCATGTCAGAAGCTCCACGAAGTCAGAAGAGGCACTCAAGCTATTGTAGCCTATGTGTCAGTTCTGCAAGTGAACTGCATTGTTCAGCCTCCAGCAGTGGTGATGACGGGCGATGCAGCTTTTGTTGTGTCATTGTGGTTTATTCTTATCTCCATGGAAACAGCTGAATGTAAAGGGAATTAAATGAAAAGATTCGCAAACATCTACAATTACTGTACAGTGAGGTTTCTTGGAAACACCGTGGCTTTGATGCTTTCCAGATTGCCAATTTGCACCAATGCTCAGCAATCACACACAGAGAAATTCATCACAGAGGAGGCGGGAGACCAATTCTGCACCCAAAGTAGCCTCTTCAAAAGCTTTATTATAATTTGAACAGCTGGGAGCAGCATCCTACGATGTTGGTCTCTCCACACTCTTACTTTTTCTCCACTGTAATTTCATTACTTAATCACAATCACTTCATCCACCTACACTTATACTGTGCACCAGAGACCAAAAAGCTGCTGAGAAAGATCTGAGGAGGCATTTTGAGAAATGAAGTGTTTGATTTTAGACTTAACAACACTTCTGAGATGCACTCGTTCAACTTCACTGATGAGGAATTGGATGCGAAAGCAAAAAATGGTAGATTTCCCCATTAAGGCTTGATGTCACGTTCACATTTAGTCGACACATATGGTTAGGGACAAGAGACGGGTTCACATAAAGGGAGGATTGTGTCATTTTTCTTACTCTCTTTCAGTTTTCGTCAACACAAAGTCATAGTTTCAGAATAAGTAAAAGCTCTCTGCACTCCCAGCCCAAACTTTTAATATAACATCAATCGTCAAGCGCAAAAAGTAGAGAAAAAAACACTTGAGTGCAATTTTTTTTTAAACACAAAAATCCTCAAGGCTGACATGTTCGGAACATACCAACTATATATCTTTAGAAGCGGCTGAAATCCACAGGGGTGAAACCCAACTAATCAAATAATTAGGAGGATTTCCAAAGGCAGTAGAGGAAACAAAAACACGCCAAATAACAAAACAGCAAAGCTAATTAAATCCAGTAATTAATACGGAAATTTCAACATTGTAAGTACTCCAGCGCTCAGAGGAATACCCAAATAAATCAGAACAAAACAAGGCATAAGACAATTAGAAAAAAAAAACTTTCAGAGGGCACAATTAGGAGAAACAGCAGTCCTTCAATAAACAGGAAAAAGCTGTCTGTGAAGTACAAAGAGTAAAGACAACAACCTCTCATGATACGCTCTGCTGTTTCTTAGCTTTATGTTGCATCAAAACACCTTTGGAGGCTCAGAACCTGTAACTTCACTCCACAACCCACCAGGCTTTGCACATACCTGGGTCTTCAGCTAACATTCTGTCCATGCAAGAAGAATTTTTCACTGGTTCGTGAGAGTTAACTCACTGCTGTAGTTCATTTTTCTCTGCTGTCTCACCGTGAACCTTTCTGAACCTTTCTGTCTGGCTGCAGGTAGCTGCTGGGAAACAACCAGCATCCCTCAGCAGGGTCACAGAGGTCAACGCCACAGATTACAAGAGCAAAACTTAAAGACCCCCCTAAGGTGAAATCTTTTTTTTTTTTTCCCACCTTGTTAGCATGTCCATATGGTGTTATTTATTTATTTTATTTTATTTTAGTTTTTTATGCTAGAATACATGCCATGAGTAAAATAAGCAGTGAACACCAGGCTGAGCGTTTCCATCAAACGAGGATCCCGACTTCCAGGGTTTCATATGTAACTAGAAAAGCACTCTGAGAGCGCAGACCTCCACCAAGCAGCTCATTTCCACCATATTGTGAGTTCCAGCCAATGTTAAAGTCCTGCATTCATTTTATCTACAATATTAGCTTCATGGATAACCAAAATATACCTTTAGCATTTGAATGAACATTAATAACAAGCTGATGAAGTGATGAACAGTCGTTCTGTACTCTCAAATATTTTGTATACTTACGTTATTTCTGCAGTTACTTACTGGCTTTTAAGCTGTTAGCTAATGCTATGCTAGGTTGGCATAACTACAGCGATGCTATTGCTAACATAAACACACAGGGAGTAACTTAAGCTAGGTTAGCACAGCTTTAGCAAACAGGAGACATGCTGAGTCAAAGTTAATGTCATGACGTCTTTGTGAACTTATCTGTCAGTAGGTCTGCTCAGCCCACTCCTGTAATGCCGCCTGGCTGTAGCTTCCTCCTGAACTACTGAGAGGACAGTGGTGAGGACTGAAGGAGTGAATGGAGTCAGAGCTCCATCTAGTGGACAAACGGCACAATGACAGCATTCTGCACCACTGTGACACTAAACAGCATTTACTGTTTTATGAGAAAACAACCAGATGGTAAGCCAGAACATCACCTAAATTTTATCATCAGTTCATTGTGCCATTGTCTACATTTCCTGAAGATTTCATAAAAATCTGTGAATAACTTTTCGAGTTACCTTGCAGGGCTGCAAAGTGCTGCAGTTGGTAGAACTGCTGCCTCACAGCAAGAAGGTCACCAGTTCGTGTCCTGGTGGGGGCACTGGGATTTTTCTGATCTTTAGTTTGCATGTTCTCCCCGTGCAGCGTGGGTTCTCTCCGGGTTCTCTGGCTTCCTCCCACACAGTCCAGAAACATGCTGAGGTTAATTGGTGATTGTAAATTGTCCGTAGGTGTGAATGTGAGTGTGCTTGGTTGTCTGTCTCTAAGTGTAGCCCTGTGATAGACTGGTTACCTGTCCAGGTGAACCTGCCTTCACCCTGAGTCGGCTGGGATAGACTCCAGCCCCTCTGCGACCTTAGTGAGGATTAAGCGGAGTATAGATAATGGATGGAGTTACCTTGCAAACAAACAAACAAACAAACAAACAGATCTACGCTGGCTACAACATAACCTCCTTGGCAGAGGAAACAAACAAACCAAAGGAACCAATCCTGTCAACTTGCAGGGAGGTGATTTCTGTATTATCATTCATTTTTTCAAAATAGGTTTCTAGCTCAAACATGAACTACTCCAGGACAACAACCTGCCATTTTGGAGTAAATTAGTGTTACACTGTTTGAGCAGGATGAGTGTAAATAGAGACAGGGGATTCATAGGATTACATAATTTAAAGCAGGAAGAGATTATTTTCATGGAAAAGTCTCTTAAATATGTAACTTTGATACACAGAGATGAGTTTTTAGGGGTTAAAGACGAACTTCAACAATTGACACTGCGCAATTAACAGAAAATTGTCGATTTGAACTCAAAACGTTTATTGAAGTGGCGGCTTTTTAACTTTCCCCTGGTGTTTCCAAGTGGTATTACTGCTGCATACGTAACGGATCGATTTCTGTTTTCCTCAGCGTCTCACAGCTACTGACAAGATCAACACCAGCAGTGGTGTTTTTCTATAGCTGATAGCTGGAGGGAAGAAAGGCCTCAAGACATCAAAAGACAAACTGGTTGTCTAAAGAAGAAGCCACGTTGTGTTGCCTACCGATGGAGTAGAAACAATGCCACAGAATGTTTTAAACCTTCTCAAGTCCCTGAGCTTTCTCCATTGAGTGAGTGTCTGAGGTTCACTCGTTCCTATTACTTCCCCTCTTCACCTTTCTTTTTGCCTCCTGAAAGAGCAGGATTTTTACCTCCTGCTAAGTTTCCAAGTTTCTTTGGTTCTTTTACCAAATGTCATTCAGCTGCCGGTGAAAAGCTATCAATAGTAAAAGCACAGGCCTATAGGGAACCAATCTATAACGCCACTACCTTACGCAATCAACCTTTACTTTATTATAAAAAGTTGAAGCAAATACCTTCAACTTAAGTGTTGAACACAAAAAACTTTGCTTTTAGCAATCGCCTTTTAGCAAAGTTTTTTTTTTTATCTTGGTAATTATAAAATCTATACAGTCACTTTTCTCTTAAATGTAAGTATACATCCCTAAAAGCAACACTTTAATATCGGACTCACTGGTTCAAACCCTTCAGGATCGTTTCACTCAGACTCCAGTAAGTTGGAAATTAAACAGCAGAAAAACTGCAGGTCTTTTCCACTTCATAACTAAAGCGTTTACCAAACTGAATCATTTTATAGCAAGAAAATACAAGCTCGGAGCGTCATCACATTGATTTGGTCATTTTTTTGTCCAGCCCCAGTGTACACCAAGTATTACTCTGTGACAGGTTTACTTTGACACTGTACCGACTCTGCACTGCAGTATTAATACTTTCATTTTAATTTGAACTTCAGTTCATTTCTCACTTTCTGCATTATGTAAATTTTCTTGCTTTTCTCCAAATGTAGTTTCATTAATGCAAGAAAGAGGGCATGCACTTGTATTATATTAATAGGAAATTAAATTCTTTTTTTCAGAAGTATATTTCTGGTTTAAAAGGAGCCGATGATTAAACCACCAAAGTCATGATTCATGAGCAAACCATTGTCAGCCCTGATTTATAGATCCCCCTTTATTTTCTACTGGCTACTATACTGCTCTGTATCATTTATACCCTGCAGCTATATAAATACATTTATTTATACAAAAAAATATACCAACCAACACACGACTGAACTGCTTTTTTTAAACCTGAAAGCTATCATTCTGTGTTTTCCCTTTTGAAGGAAGCACATCACCTCACAGTGACACCTAAACGAACCTGCAGCACCAGTGACTAAACAGTAAATCACTGCTTCTGGCAGCTTAAAGGCACATTTTGGTTTATATTTTAGTCATTTGGCTGCCGGTGTCTGAACCGCTAAACATGCAGTGACTCTTATTGGAAGGCGATTAAACACACAGTGACTTCACGGCCCTGCGGGTAACTGCTTCACACACTCAATTCCTTGAATCTCATCAAGCCAACTCTGGAGAAACCAGCCCGCCGCTCCAACTAACAAGTCATCAGAGCACCATCGGTTGTTAAAATGTGTGTCTCTACTTTGTTCCACCTCCATAATGAACAGTCAGCTGTCTCCGGGGTGGATGGAGATGTGAGGCTCAGTCTGAAACCTGCAGCTGGGATCCCTCCACCTCTGCAGTCTTAACTTATTATGCTGCTGTGGTTTATGGTCCGTGCATGATGGGTGTGCTGTCGGAGGAAGAAGAAGAGAGCGGTCGAGGGAAAGAACTACGAACCAAAATGAAAGAAAACTGAGAAAGACGGCCGGAAACGCGGACAGCAACTAGACTACTTAGAGAAACGCTTAATGTTGATCGTTCACTGTTCATGTGATGGAGGTTCCCCACTGACATCAACACCAAAGCAGACAGAAAACAAAGTTAAAGCTCATGTTTCCGAGCTGTTAGACGTGTTTGTGAATTACTTCATCACTGAAACGCATCGATGAATCACAGACTTTCAGTGTCACTGAATACCTGTGATCAGCAGGCATCCTTTAAAGGCTAATTCCAGTTGCCTGGCAAGTCTCCCCAGATGGAGAAACTAAGCAGCTGCTCCAGGTGACATGCTTCTGGGTTTCCTTGCAGTCGGAGTCCAAAGCAAAGGTTTAAAGTAAATCATGTACTGACTCCATTTTGTTGGAAAGCTGCAAGGAGGCTGAACTTTATGCTCTCATGTACAATTGGTCATTTCCCCAAATCTCCACAACAACAGCAAGACCCACAGATTCACAGATTGACCACAGCGATGGAAAATACAGCTGGTTGAAATAAGGGTGGCAGGTGGGCTGGAGCCTGTCCCAGGTGACTCAGGGCAAAGACACCATGGACAGGTAACCAGTCTATCACAGGGCTACACTAAGAGACAAACAACCACATTCACACCTACAGACAATTTAGAATCACCAATTAACCTCAGCATGTTTTTGGACTGTGTGGGAGGAAGTGGGAGAACATGCAAACTCCACACAGAACGATCCCAGGCATCCGAACCGGAACGCGAACCAGGCAGGCAATGGTGCTAACCACCAAGCCACTGTGCAGCTCCGCTTTATATGCGGCCAATAAAACAATTTCTTTCTTTTTATGGTTGCAGTACTGAGTTTGTGCATTTTGGTCGTGGATGATTTTTCTTTCCTCATGTTATTTCTTTTTGTTTGGGGGTTATTTTATTTCTGTACCTGTGTTTGTGTTTGTGTTTGTATTGTATTGGTTGTGATCTGTAGTTACGTGAATTTAAAAAGATGAATAAACAAAACAATCTCATCAGTCAGAGCTTTAACGTAGATTTGTGGAGTCTAAAGCTGGTCTTAAGGTTCAGTGAAGATACACGTAAATGCCTGTGCAGAGCAATGCCAAGGGGTGTGTTATGGGTAACATTTGGCTTTGGGGGCCACAGACAAACCAAGGTCTCGGAAACTCTACGATGTGTAATGCAGATCTGTGCAAGTCCTTTTGGAAAGAGAGTTGGAGGCAGAGAACAAAGAAATGACACGATTTGTACGTATAGCACAAAGACAAACATCTAAAAATGACTCCCTATATGTTCTCTTACATACAAGCCAGAGAAACTGCTTCAACCTGAACATCTCATTTCCACAGAGCTCTTTGTTCGTACATGAATCCACCAGAACTCCATTAATTCCTGAGAGCTTTCTCCTTCCGTTTGTATTCGAGTCGTGGACCAGAATGCAAACGCAGAAAATATATAGAAAAATGTGAACTTTTACAGCAGGTTGCAAAGAGGTTTGGCGATGTGTAGCAGAGAGTTTGAAAAATAAATTACTTAAGAGACGATTCGGTTGTTTGAATATGTTGACGGTCAAATTGTGTAAATTTGTAATTACATAAGGAACTAGTTTAGTTAGTTTAACACATGCTCGCTGTGTAACACAAAGAGAACACACATACTGTAATGTTTCATAAGTCCTGTAATAAAATATTTCACCAGATTAGCTCCACATGTGGTAAAATAACCTCCTGACCTATTTCTCACCATGCAGGCAGTAATGCTCCACACACACACATCCCACAATCTGGATGGTAAAACCCGACAGTCTCTGATTAGCTTCTCTCATATGGTTGAGGTGAAGTTTCCATCAATCCATATTGAAACACATTTTCTTGCATTGAACACCAGGGGACAGAATCCAGATTTACAAACATGAAGCTAAAGTATGTGGAAACAAGGCGTCGGACTGGTAACAACACAATGAGCATCAGAAAGTCACAACAACATCTAAAAAAACAGTAAGAACCAAGCAGCAAAAAATGAAACCAACACTCAGGTGTCAACAACAATAGTTCCACCAATGTCCACTTGAGGGCGTCTCCAAAAGACACTCAGTCCTCTACAGCAGATATAAAAAGGTTCCAGTCTGGAACAAAAAAACTGTTTATAGCCCAGACACATTGGCATGGCCTGCCTCAGCTCCACTGATGCTCTACCTCTTTGCTCTGCTGGTTGGGAGTGAGGAGGAGTGAGGCACCACCAGGACGGTGACAGCACACTGAGGTTAAAAACGCTCTTCAGGTAACCTGCAGGTGACATCACAGAGGTTTCATCCATCTTCCTGTTCAGTCAGTGGTCAGAACTAGTTCACAAAGAGTGTTTCTAGTTGTTCCAAACAGCCACACACAATTAGTCCTGAAATGCATTCATAGAGTTGCACTTAAACGGGGTTAGTATCTGACAATTTCTTTAACTTTTTAGACGCCATGCCAGATTGGTGTGGGGAGCAGGAGTTTCGATTGCTGTTTGACCCTCAAACAAACATTTATGGCACATCTCAAGAGCCTCAGGACTGGGT
>NW_007578257.1:223414-226684 GCF_000690725.1 Stegastes partitus
GGGTTAAAAAATAAAGGTGTTTTCAGTCCTTCGAGTGAGATCTCTCATCTCTCAGAAGTTGTTTTGTCATAGAGAACGCAGGACTTGGAGTTTCCCACACGGTGTAGAAAACCACACCATGATGCTGAAACCCGTAGAGATGTTTACGACAAATCGATTGGAAAAGAGTTCTGTGTTCACTGCCGTGTTATAAATAAGGTGTCGTTCTTGTTATTCTCTAAAGAAAGAAGCTGGACCAATGCTGCCCTTCTCCCCATTACAGAGGAATGGATTCACCAATGATCCAGCCAAGGGTTTGTTCTATGATGTGAGGTCATGATGGTATTTTTTCTACAACAGCCGAGATACAGAAGCTGCTGTTTGCAAAGTTTAACTTTGACTTTTTGGCCATTAACAAAATGCAGCCACACCAACCACTTCTTCGACACGCTTTCAAACAGTTTGAGGCGACTCTGAGTCAACGTTAAGAAAATATTAAACCAATTACACCTAGCAGTCTCCACTGGTTGGGTGCGTTTAAAGGTTCACCAGTTGTTTCTTCTTCCCGCCACCAAAAATTTCCCGACAGTCTGTGGATGTAGCTCAAAAAAGTAAAGTTAGCAGTTGTTTGACCAACGACATTTTGGTTGAACAAGAACAAATCAATCAGCTGACCTGGACGCTAAAGCCCTAAAAAAATCCCCTTCAACACTATTAGTAAATTTGGTTTTTAAATTTAAAAAAAAATAATCAGAAAATGTGTGAAGTCCAGTGTCTATGAGTATGCAAATGCTTTTTTCTTTCAAAGTTTAACAGCTACACCCAAGATGTCTACAATTCTACAATTTCATTTAGCAGAGACGTCAGTAGCTTCACATAACCCAAGATGTCACTAAAAAAGTCCGTTACTAGTGCGTCTGCTCCAGCGGTTTCATGCATTTACATCATTATGTTGGTGGTTGCTCACTGTATTGACTACATTGACTTCTGTATCACAAGATCAATGCAACACGTCTCAGCTCAGATTTAAGGCGAGGTCAGAGAAACCGTCACCCTTCAGCACGTGAAAAGTGAAAATAGTGATCTAATGTCAAACCACATCGTTCTAAACATGGCTGAACCATTCCATCCTGTGGAAACATCCAAGACGTCTAACGCATCACTTTGTGCACGTTTTCACAAAACTTCAGATTTCCACAAGAACTGGAAATAAAACTCGGCGGGTTTGAGCAACATTTGGCTGCACAGCATGAGTTTATAATGAGAGTGTGATTCAGGAGGTAAACAGGTGAAGATGGAAGCAAGAGGAGGGAGACGGGAAAAGAGAGGCAAACATCGTAGAAGAAACAGATGAGGATGGAGAGAAAAAGGTTGATAGTTTTCTACTCGAAAACAGCAAAAGTGGGAAACACGCAGGACAGCAAGAGATTGTTGTGAAATAAGAGAACACAGCAGCGGATGGAGGACTTTTGCCTGCCATCTGTTTGGATTACATACGAGCATACGTCATCTCCCCCTCTCTGCTCCCTCGGTCCTTCTCTCTCCTCGGATTTCCCTCCCTTTCTCTCTGCAACGCCCAGCTTCACATTCCCACACAGCTTCAGACCTGGACGCTGGAGCCCAGCGTGAGTCAGAGGCACATCAGTAATCCTGCATCACACAGACTCAAACCAGCAACCTCTCAGATCCAAACCCTCCTCTCTCTCTCACAGACCTTCACAGTGTCTCTGGAGACTGTGAACAACAAATGTAGTTCAATACCATCCTCACGTTGCACTGAGCACCAAATTAACCAGAATGCAACAAGATGAATCTTCTATACCACATTTAGTTGTTTTGCTTTTTTTTCTCCAATCTATAGAGGTTCAAAACCCACAGCTGACACCTTTAACAGAAGAACGTTCAGTTCTGTGAAGTAGAAACCTGCTTTTTCCAGCAGCATCCTAAAATCATGAGGTTTTCAGGTAGAATTATGATTACAGTGAGTGTGGAAATAGAGGAAAATAAATGAAATACGGCAAGATTATTGCGTTAAAGTTGTTGTTTTGGTTTTTTAAATATGCAGGATTAACGTTTCCTTGCTGTAAGAAAAAAGATGAAATTCACTTTGCAAGCAGCGCCGGTGCGCAACCAGGACGCGCTGAATGCCACTGCATTCAAATACATAAGAAGAATAATTAGTTCTTCAGAATTAGGAGTTAATAAAAGAGAGAAAAAAGTGAAATGCGACTAAATTCAGTCATCTGTGTTTCTACCGCGGTGAGCAGAGGGCTGAAGGCGCGCTGAAAGCCTCCTCTCCGGGGCTGCGCTGCCCCGGACTCGCTGCGTCTCCTCCGGGAAAAGTAAAGAAGCGCACAGCCGGCTCACCTTCTCCGGTTGTCCCGTACGAGCAGGAGAGGAGCAGGGCGACCCGAGCGATAATCCCAGCGACTCTTTTAGTCCCCAGATCCATGATGAAGCGGCGGGAGGCTGCAGAGAAGAAGCCCGGCGGCGGCTGGAGGAGAGAGACGGCGGACCTCTCCTCTCCAGCTCCAAGAGAGATCTCCTCAAACCCGAGTGGGGGAGGCAGGGAGGGAGAGACTGGGGGAGAGAGAGAGAGAGAGAGAGAGAGAGAGAGAGAGAGAGGGAGAGAGAGAGAGAGAGAGAGATTTACTACGGGTTCACAGCCTCGGTGCGCCGCCTCCTCTTCACTTCATCGGTGTTTAATGAAAGAGTCGTTGCGGTGCCAGACTCAGTCCTCGGTCCAGGCCAGTGGACTCAGCCAGACACGGTGTGCGCATACAAACAAGCCGTCTGTGCGACTCTTTATGTTTAAATAATGTGCGTTTGAAAGCCTGTTTCTCATCAGTCTTGTTTATTTTGTATCAAACTTCAAATAAACGGTCTGACTGCAGATAAATTTACAGTCTTGTGGACGATCTGCTTCACTTCGGGACTAAAATCAGGTTTACAGAGAGAAAAAAGAAAAAAGAAAAAGAAAAGACAATCAGTGACCCCAGTAACAAACCCTGCACTGTAGTAACGACAACAACAAGAATTATATAATTCTATATATATACATTTTTAAAAACACATAATAAATCTGGCAGCAAGGTTGCTAAAAAACAACAACAACAGAAAAAAGTTAGTTTAAAAACATTTTTACTCATGTAAACAGTAAAAACTAGTCTTAACTAATCTCTTGGTCAAATGGCCTAAAAAAATGAACTGCAATTACAGATACAGATTTTTAATGTGGGAATTATGTACAGTTTAGGCATTTTTTAACAGCCACTGTGTAAATTAATATTT
>NW_007578257.1:226895-228255 GCF_000690725.1 Stegastes partitus
TGATGTGACTGCACACAGCATCGCTCCACCTGCTTAAACCTGAGCACAGGTGTAATTAGATCATCAATATATAAAGTATAAACTAGACACCCTCATTGACATGTAATATCTCACGAAGATGTAATTCTTTTTCAAAAGCTCTTTCACATATACGTTTTGGTTTGATGTAGAAACACTATAAATATTAAATACTGCCAGCTGTAAGTTAAACAGCTTCGCAAAGTTCCCAAACTACATCAACTGAAACCAAATACGACCACCTTCACATAGAAACTGCAGCAAAAGAAGAAGGCGAGTGTCGGCCGAGAGAATCCACACAGAGAGGAAGATGAAGAATGTGGACATGAAACAGGCAGGAAAAATTAAGTTGCAGTAGCTAGAAAAGAAGGAAGAGGACGGTAAAGAGGAAGAGCCGCGAAGACAGAGCGAACAGCACAGCGGGAAGCTCTCTGATTCAGACAGAGCCGGAGAGAGGAGGATTCACACGGCGGAGGGGAAAACGAAAGACGGCGGCTATGAAAACAAATAGAGACAAATACGTTGAGTGGAGAGAAGATGCTCACAGGAAACCACAGGAAGGGAAGTTGACAGAAAAGAGCAACGAGCAGAAAGGCGAGTCGAGGAGGAGGAAGGGACGGAGAGCAAGCGGCAGATCTGAGGCAGGAACAACTGAAGGAGAAACTCAGCGGGTGGAAAGAAGAGAGACAGAGGTTTTGGTGAAGCTGCAGATGTTTTATTCAGCGAGGAAGAACAGAGGACGAGGAGCTACACAGCCGTCGACCCTCGCCGCATACAGACGTGGCTTCATATACATTCTCAGCACCTTGGCAGTCGTCTGTGTGTCTGTCGAGGCGACAATCTGCCGTCTTACAGCACAAATCTGACAACAAAATCACACAAATTGAGAGAGATGCTGCCTTTTTTAGGCACCATTTAGGTTCACAAATGCTAAATAAAGTGTAATATTAGGATCCCTAATTCAGTTTCCTCCTTTAATTTCACCTTAAGTCGCTTTATGGTTGGAAGGAACTAGAGCTGTAGTCAAACAAGGACTGGTTGCGTTCTACCCGAGATGACACATAAATACCTATAAAAAGCTGATATGTGCTGTATGTTTAATCAATTTTAACATATTTTCTACTTAAAAAACAACAGCAAACTTTAAGTAGACCAGCCTGTACTGTGTCATACAAACTCAAACAGTGTTGAGGATGACATGCTGAACACTGGGTTCAGAGATGAGTCACGTGCACATAACATGATCAGGGTTAAAAAATAAAGGTGTTTTCAGTCCTTCGAGTGAGATCTCTCATCTCTCAGAAGTTGTTTTGTCATAGAGAACGCAGGACTTGGAGTTTCC
>NW_007578257.1:231685-240872 GCF_000690725.1 Stegastes partitus
CTGTGATAAAAATCATTTCCAGAAGGGTTAATATGTAAAACGTGATCACACTTGCAGCTATCATACGGTCTGTATTCTTTACCGTATACCCCTCATGAACTCATCTCTCAGTAAACTACGGTGCCCATCTGTATTGTAATGAAGAAACAGTGCACCAATGTGACTCAGTGATGTGGTTTTTGGATCACAATGGAGCTCTGTGGCACAGACGGATAAGCTAAATGAGGCTTTGGATGCACACAATACTTGCTAGTCGGCTCACTTCATTGTTGGTTTTGGTCTTTTCATGGGATTTGCCAACAGTGTGGCATCTTGCTGTGGAACCTCCAGCCTCTCCTGGTTCCAGAACAGTTAACTGGTGCTTTCCTCCAATTTGAATCCAAACAAAAACAATGCACTCTGAGCAAAATGGCTAATGTCAGATACTTCCCCTCAGTCGACGACTTGATGGAGAGCAAAGCAATCTGGCCCTTTTTTGACCCCCAGCCTCACCAGATAAAGTTTAAAAGCTTCTCTACAAAGAATTTCGTTGCCGGCGCTGATCAACACATGTCAGCCACAGAGCAGGTTGAACCTCCAGCTGCCTGGAAGACTTCGAGCCCTGTAGGGGTGGCCGATTACCAGCCGCTGAAAGCCTTCAGCGTGGCGGCACGTGAGGACGGTGGTTTGACCTCGTGGAGCGAGGCGGACGATATCTGCGAGCTCTCCATCAGGATGAAAGAAATCGAGCTGTGCAACATGATGGGAGTGACGCCGGTCGTCCAGAGGAGTGAGTACGCAGGGATAGTAATTACCGGAGCTGCCATTCCACCATTTAATAGACTCGCTTTAGAGCCGCGGGAGTCGATGCTGTTGATTGTTGTGCAATTTTGATGTGGATCATTATTAGTATAAGTACCACAGTCATGAGCGACGTGATTACAGAAGCTCATCGTTTCTTCAGCTTTGAAGGAAAAACGTAATCCACTGAAGAGATATTCAATTAAGTAATTATGTTATAGTTTTTTAAAAATTATTGTTATTCATTCCGTGGTTGTATTCACACCTTTTACTTACAGAGAAAATGTTACCAGTAAAAGAACATAATCAGGGAATTGTAATGCTCGATAACTCAATGAAAATAAATTGCCATAACATGAGCTGCATTGTGCTGCTGCAGCTGGTAGAAATAAAGCTCATGTTTAACTTGTTTGGGCAAAAACTAATATGAGTATTTTGATATTATTATTAGAGACACATCTGCTAGTTATTTGGTTCAGAAAATTAGAAATAAAAACTGAAAGAAATACCGTCAAAATTACCCAGAGCCTGAAGTGACACCTTTATAATGTTGTGTTACTTACAAAACATAAAAAAGTTATTAAAAAAGAAAAACAGCAAATCTTCAAACCTGAGAAGCGAGAACCATGAACTGTTTGACATTTTTGGTACGAGAAACTAGTCGCCACGTACTTTTCTATTAATCAACTAATAATCGACTGATGTGTGTTTACATTTAACAACATATTATTTTAGAATCTGTTCAAATGTTTTAAATGCAAAAAATCTTCACCTGCAGTGGAGAAAAAGTACATTTATTTAAGTGCAATTACTCAGACTTTACACTTAAGTACAGTGTGTGAGTAAATGTACTTTGCACTAATAAAATTCTGGTTTCTCTCACTTTCAGACAAACATGTGAGGGACGTTCAGGTTGTCCCGTACAACCAGAGGAGGAGAATCAACTGAATATGAAGCAACCTGCCAGAGCCTCCTGTTAATTTTAACAAATAAATACGTGTCAGCAGCCTTGTGAACCACGTTGAATCTATTTATGAAGTTCTTTTTATTTGGTTAAACTTTTTTTTTGTTAGCATGTATGAATGTGAAAAAGCAGGTATCAAACTTTTATTAATTTGATAAAGATGTGAAGCTGATTACAATTTTGTGGATGGTTCTGGAGCCTATCCCAGCTGACTTAGGGGGACGCCCTGGACAGGTTACCAGTCTGTCACAGGGCTAAATTTTAAAAGATGATTTCTGCAATACACTTGAGACATTTTTACTGATTATGTTCCTGTAAAAAAAAAAAAAAAAAAAACAAATAGGAATTTAATGCAGCATTTAATTGCCATTCCAAATAAAGCTCAGATTAACTACTGGTACCAGAAAAATGAAGCTGCCAAGAAAATCCATGATGCATCTCAAATGAATGGTCCTCTAAATAATGTTTTCCTGTTCCTCTGTATTAATCTTTGTGCTCAGAACAGCAGAATTCCACATCAATGTTTTGTTGTTTTTTACTTCCTCCTGATCCCAGAGGGGCTTGTTTTCTTCAGTCAGCCAAGTCAAGTGTGTTTCCTCACATCAGTTTTACGAGCAGAAAAAAAAACCCACAACAAACAAAAACAAAGAGGCCTAAATATCACAAAGAGTCTTTACGCTTTGTGGAATTTTGTGGATTAAAAGAAGAAAAAAGTGAAACCGAGGTGCACGTTTTTACCGTAGACAGGAGCTGGAAGGCAGCAGCTGCACTTCTCTCTGGAGCTCTTTGCTGCAGAGTTACACGATGGTTCAAATCACTGTGACCCGCCACAGAAACCACACGGAAAACAACTCAGGAGCTCATTTTACTGGGGTTCAAAAACCTTAAATGACAGATCAGTGAACAGAAATGGAGCAACATCTGCTTCAAACTCAACTAACATGATACCAGTTTTCTGTTTGCACATTTTGTGATATTTTTATTTGAGGATGCGTCTGACGGAGTTGAAATTGTTTTTCTTATTTGCATTGTATTAGATTGAGAGTGTTTTTGCAATAAAAGGTAAACTTGACCCATTTTGTAATAATTTTGTTGGGTTGGGAGGCCTGAAATGTTTTCCTCTTACAAAGGGGGGCGTGACAGAGAAAGTTTGAGAACCACTGCCTTCACCTAAACTAATAATATTTGTTGTCATTTGAAAAAAATAATTGTATATATTAAGAATTGAAAAATGGTAAAGAATTTGTTTAAATCAATATAGCTCTTGTCCTGTTTTGGTAAATTACAGGTAACGACTACAATGATCAGAAAATATGTATTAATTGACTGTAGCCTTGACAAGGGGGCTAAAGGCTGCACAAATCTACAGACACATTCCCCACCACTGGCCTCTCAGTTATAACAGTCAGATCATCCATCGCTATGATCACAGGACATGTTCCCATCGCCGTTTTCCTGCATGTGTCCTTCTTTTCAGAGTTGTATTCGTTTACAGAGAAATGAAAGTAAGGATGAGCATGTAGCCCAAACACAGTGACAGCATTTATATTTGATCACAAATAAACGATAACAGCTATGAACCATATCGTTGGGATCACTTTCAGAGTGATGTCAGAACAGCTGCTCTCTGCTGGATATATTTCTTGTATTTTCTATAAATGAATACGGAGCTTATAGCAGGTGGAGCACACGGTATCTACTTAGCGTAGGTGTTTATAGAACGTTGGTCAGTGTGGGCCACACATCTGTACAGTGATCTCTATAGTTAATAGTGTGGACAGACCATAACAGTAAAACTGGTTAATGCCTGACTGTCGGAAGAAAAGAACGATAAAAACATCCCAGCATGCGCCGTCTGTGTCCCAGACATGAAAGATAAATCCAATTGAAATGTATTGGTTTGAAATTTGTGCTGGGGAACACGAAAAAGTCGGCAAGTCGTGTCCCAGGACACGAAACAACAGATTAAATTTTGTGACTATTTTACGAATTGCCGTGAGACTGGGCTGCACTGCAGCAGCTCAAGGAGGCAGTCATTTGGACTACAGGCAGCTCCGTGTTGGCAAACAGAGAGCATGATGGGGTTGAGTTACCAACGGGCACCAGGACAAAGACTCTTGTGGCATTTCATGACTTGTGGCCAGATCCTTAAGGGTTAAGGTGAGTGGCTCAAATCCAAAGTGGCTGATGAACCAAATGACAAATAGCATGTCTGTGGCCTAAAGCAGCGGTTTCAATTTGTCCACGATACTTCATTTGTGTTAATGACTAATCAGTTATTGATTGATATCATTGCCAATTAAGAAACATGAATTACAATTGTGTTTTTGGTTCTAAAGCATTTAATAGAAAATATTTACCACAAACAACAAACCCCAAACAGCGCTACTAGCCAAATCCAGCACCCTGCGACTTCTTCCTCTTCCCCAAAATGAAATTCAACTTGAAAGGTCATTGTTTTGATACAAAGGAGATCCAATTCAATTCAATTCAATTTTATTTGTATAGCACATATTTACAACAACAAGTCATCTCATAGCGCTTAAATGCGTTTCACAGATTGTGCTTGAGGTGCTTTCAGAACAGTAAAGATCTGAGTACAGCTCAGTAGAGCACTGGGAGCAGTGTGTTGTGTACAAAGGGATGATTTCAAATGGTCAGTTTTGCTGTTTATAGGTGCACTCTGAACTTTTTCTTTTGATTGCACCTCGTATGCATGGATGGAAACCTGGCTACTGGCTTGACACAAATCAAGGGTGAATGTGGCACTGGTTACACTTACAACAGGTGCAACAAAGCAACTGTGATTCACCACACAGCGGGAGTTTCAGACCAATTTGTGCAACACAGCATCGCCCACGGACGAGGTTACGGCATTACATTCAGATCAGGTCCAGCGCAGAATGTGAAGTGAACACATTTAGAGGCTTTAGGTTGCATTCAGTCGATAAAATGCACGGTCCAGAGAAAGCCTTGAAAACAGAGAGGAGAGGGGAAGGCGTGCAGAGAGAGTCGACGGGGGGAATCTGATAATGAAAACCTACTGAGAGTGTGGACAGCAGGGGACTCGCATGATAAAAAACCTGTTGAGAGCAAAAACAGCGGGGGAATCGGATAACACCGACACCAGGGTGTGCGAGAAACAAGAGATCACGAATGCACAGGAACACACACTCGACATTAGCGTCACACACCTTGCCGGCCCGTGGACACGCCTCACACGGAGAAACCAGCTGGCTGCTGAATGTTCAAATCTGACGAGTGAGGGATTTTAAAACTACGTGAACCTGAGATTGCACAGAGAGGAAACAGCAGGGCTTCTGGTTGTCGGAAAATCTGTGAGGTTTTTCAACAACAACAACACACCCCGAGAGTCAATCACAAACAGTGACACACAGTGGGAGGGTTACATAGGTAGGGAGAAATGGAAAATGAAATTTCCCAACATTAAGATGCAGGAACAAATAGAACAGATAAGAGTTTCTCTCGTAACAAAAGCTTCTCTGAAAATCCAGAGTAAAGTAGGAACAAATGAAGACTCCTCTTAGTTTTTCTTAAGTTTTGTATTCTGTAGTTCAAAAAGGAGACACTGCACAACAACAATTATGCTATTTCTGTATTGTTTAGGAAGAATAGTTTCATCTGAGAGGTTTGAAAAAGAAAAGAAAAAATAAATCTCTGGGTCTGGGAGTGAAACTGGGCCACAATGAGACATGTGGGAAAAGCAATTTGTCTCCTTTTAAAGAGAACATTTCCTCCCAGAAGTAAAATGTGACCAGATTTTTCTTTTTGTTCTTGAAGACAGAGAAAGTGAGTTTTAACCAAGATGTTAGCCATCAATCAACACTTTAACGCCCCTCAGTGTCTGTCCTTCACAAATACAAAGCAGAACTTAACAGAGGAAGGCTTCAAATCTGGAGTTAGTTGAACCTGGATGGAGCTCGTTTATTGGACAGAACAGCATTCAGTATAATAAGTATGTAAGTATGTCAGACCGCTGGCAGTAAGACATCAACATCTGCCTCATTCTATCTCTAAGGTACGTCATGTCAGCCGCCCATCCAGTGCAGAAAGCTCTACTGTGATCTTATGGTTTTGATTTGGGTGATAAATAATGTTGAGTGGAGTCATCAATCTGTTCACAGTTTATGGCTGAAGGGATTTACAGCCTGGTCGTGTCATATTGTTCAGAACAGGGTGACAGCACAGTGTTCCAATAATTAATTCCCCATTTACAAATTATGAGTTTTCCTTCACTCTGCACAACAAACTCATCCCAAACCATCTCAGCTGGGTTTAAGCCAGGTCATGTGACTCAGCACTCCATCGCTGTAGCTCTTGGTCAAACAGCCTGTACAGAGCCTGGAGGTGTTTTTAGACCTGTTGTCCTGCTGATTAAACAATAATTCTCCCACTAAGCTCAAAGCAGTCAGGACGATGTGCTGCTGAAGGATGTTGTGGTATCCAAGCTGGTTCAGTGTTGAATTCTGAGTAAATCTTCACCAGCAAAAGCTAAATCCAGATGTTAACAGGTGTAATGTCCATTTCTTGTGTTTCTTGGTTGCTCTTAGTAGCAGTTTCAACCACAGATATGTACAATAAAGGCTAGATGTCTTAAGGTGGCGTTTCGAATCACCCTTCGGCCATCTTGATTCTGGGCAGCTCTCTGGTGGAACCTGTGGAACGTGAAGGAAGGTGAGCGATCTGCACAAACCTAAATACTCTTGTCTCGCTGAAATATTGACAGATTTACAAACGGTTTGGTTTCTTACAAACATGACTAAAATGCAAACAACAAAAATAAAAAAAAAACAAAAAAAAAACAAAACAAAGAAAATACAAAGCCGTGAGAGCGGAAAAAAAGTAACAAAAAGAGCAACCAGAAAACCACACACCTGAACAACAAAACAAACCAAACCAAAAGAAAAACAAAACAAAACAAAGCAAGGTCGGGTAAACAAAACACAACGGGAGAGCGAACCGACCGTAAAAGATGGCCGCCAGCGTGGCCGTGCGATTCCATTGGCCGGAAGCGCAAACAAGACATCTAGCCTTTATTATACATATCTATGGTTTTAAAAAATGTCGTTCTGACTGATGTTTCCTCTGAACACCTGATGTCGGACGTGTCTGCCACTTGAACCATGGGAAGAACTGATGTGGGCTCTCATCTGAAATGCTGTTAATTGGTGATTTTTGGGGCTGCTAATAAACTTCTTCTCTGCTGAAGAGGTGGCTGTTGGTCTGCCTTTCTTGTGGTCCTCATGAGAATCAGTTTTATCAAAAGATTTGACAACTTTTGGCGACTACACTTGAAGAAACTTTCAAAGCTCTTGAAATTCTCCAGCGACACGATCGACAAAAACATGGAGCTGATGAACCCTAAAAAAATATAGATCCCTGCATAAATCTCATACATCTTAATCACTGTTAAACATCAGTAATCTTATTTAATTTCACAACATGCGCAATTTAATCCCAAAACATCCAACTCAACTATCAAAATGACTGAGGAACTTTTTTCTCAGAACAATACATTTTAGACGACAGAAATAATCATCACAATAAGAACAGCTACAAACACCTCACAGCTGTATGCTTCTGTCAACCAGTCAAACTACAGCTAATATCAACCGCTTTGAGTTAAATAATGGCCATCAAAAGAGTTTTTATGTCACAGTGAAGCTGACCGTTGACTTTATGGATGGTCTGCTCAACAACTGTTTGAAATTTTGTCATCATTACGGCGCAAATTCTTGCATTAAGGCCAGAAAATGTGTTTCGTGAAGTCACAGTGACCTCTGACCACCAAACTATAATGAGATCAACATTAAGTCAAAGTGAATGATTGCACAAAAGAAGAAAGTCTCTCCAGGCATTCAAGAGACGCTCACAAGAATGTGACGGACAGGATGGACGTTTGTATAAAGAGACAGACAGACGGACAAACTTGTTGCTGGTGAGGAAGCATGACACAATGAGAAATACTGATTTAAAACTAAATGATTAAAGATGATATTTCTCCTGCATTAAAACAGCCTCCATTATTTCTCCAGTACTTTTATGGACTGATCAGCGGAGTTTTATTGCCTCTGGTGAGAGGAGCTGTTACATCTTTCTCTGCAGCACATTCTGATTTATTCCAGCTCTGCCTCCGCCAGTCCCACAACCTCCAGCGGGAGAGACGGTCTGTTGGCTACGATACTGTTGTGTGGCACAGATGCTGCACACATGATGCTGTATGTGCTGGTTCTACTGTGCAATGTGGTCAGAAAAAAAAGTTGTGAGCGTGCCTTTATGCAGTAGCTATATATAATAACTATAGTAGCTATATCTATTTCTAATCATTAATTTCTAATAGCCAAGACCAGCTTAAGGCTGAAATAAACAGGGAGGTGGACATGTTTCATATTTATCCCAGCATAAGCTTGTGTTTGAACACGCTCAATCATCGACCTCGTCCATTAGTGCACCTACACGAGCTGTATTCACCTTCCTGCTCCGTGCAGGTTATGACAGGTGTTATCAGCCATTTCTGTAAAGGGGAGTCACTGTCGACAAGCATTATGTCAGCAAGGCATCCCTCCTCACGCACTCTAGCCACTGTGCTCTTCCTCAAAATAGCAGCTATCATCAATCTAGTCAAATATATTATATAAATATATCATGGTGTATGTGGCCTCCTGCTGGGTGGCACATGATCATATTGATGAGAAACCTGTATCACCCAGCGTGCTGCACATCTGCTTATAATCACCGTATCAGTGGTTATATTGTAGAAGTGATGCAGTTTCATATTGCTCTTCTGCACCTTAAAGCCTGATCATGTACTGATCATTGTCTAAACATAAGGAAATGTTCATCTTCACCTTTGGAGCAAGTCAAGATTTGACACGTTTCGCCTTCTTTGATTGGGTGTAAAATTTTGTCTTAGAACAATCCAGTCCTCACAAAATCCTGTTTTTATAAAACTAAACTCGTTCATATTTTCTCGATTTCAGATTTTTCGGGATGTATCCCAAATACACTTCTAAACAACATATCTTTGCCATTGATGCCTCAAACATGTAGTGAAAGAGTCGTATTTTCACCCAAATCATGACGTTTTTTTTTTAACTCTAACCAAATCATTTTGGTGCCAAACCTTAACAAAGCTTCACACATGCAGAAGTGTCTGAGAAAGTGAGATATTTTCTTCAGTCTAGCCATGTTTTTCTGCCTAAATCTAATCAGTAAGCAGGTGAAAACTGAAAATAAGAGGAAATGAAAGTTAATTCTGAGATTGATGGTGGTCAAAGGTCAGAAATTATGTTTATTTTAATACAGAATTACACGCCCTTCAAATCAGAACTGAGAATACAGTTTAGTTGTACAGGAACAAAATGTTGTTTTAGACTGGGCTGCTCAGACTAAGCACTAGACATAATCACTCAACACAGGGTT
>NW_007578257.1:241115-243992 GCF_000690725.1 Stegastes partitus
GCCCTGTGTGTGAGAGAAATATGAATCCTCTCATTTCATTCAGAGATCAAAGCTAAATTTTACACATCACCAGTTAATTGGTGACACCAGAGAGCAGATGGCTTCCTTCCTATTTGGCCAAATGAACCAAACTGAAGCAGTAAAGGGTTCAGTGACTGAATAAACTTCTCCAGCCTCGCTTGTATCTGAGCACTCACTGGACCGTCCACTCCCAGAGGATCCCTCACTACTAAACCATCCACTCTTCTGTCAAAAAGCCGCTCACAGAGGAATTTCTGTCTCTGACCTGCCAAGTTAAACGCTCAAAGCTTTCATCAGATTTTGAACCTGCAATTCCAGCGATTCCCCGCGGAGAAGCAACGCGTTACTTCTGCACCACATAGTCATCAATGGAGTGTTTCTGCTTTGCCATGGTAACTTCCAAAACAGCCGAGCAGAGATGCTGAATGGACTTTAGAAAAACAAGAAAGGAGAGCTGCATGAGAATGAGCCCAGAGGGAGACAGAAAGGCTGATCTGGGTGTGAATAAAACTGAAATTAAGTGATATAATAACAGTGTGATGTGGATTGTTTTTAATTATGAACTCATCTCGGCGGCATCTTTAATCTCTGCGTCTCCATCTAGTTTTCTCAGTTAATTTTCACACACTTAATTGTTTCTTTAACAGCAAATTTGGGAACATTTTTTCAGACATAATGAGGCACAGTGAGAATTCAGAGCGAAAATTTGTGAAAACATTGACTCAGGACTCGTTAGTGATTCTGTGTGAGTGTCTGAAAAAACAGATAAGAAACAGAAGCTTTTCATTTGTTTGGTTTTTTTTCACCTTAATGTCCTGTCTGGTGCAGCTCATATTCATTTCATGTCAGTTTCCTCTAAACAAAGCATAGATGAATGCTATAGTTGTAGTTTTCTTTTTAGCATTTTACAGCAGATTATTCCTCAGAGCAATGACAGCAGAGTGAAGGCCTGGTGACTCCAACATCTCACGTTTCACACCATAATCAATTCATGCATCATGATCAGTGCACGCACTCACAGGGACAAACTGAATCCATGCAAACTTTATGCATCAAGTTTAATTTTGGTGGATTTTGATCCATGAATTTCAGTTCAATCTAAGCAGCTGTGCTAAGAAACTTCCTAACTCACAGCTAGCAAGCTTTCCTACTAATAGAACAGAACAGAATCCCTATAATGTCACGGCACAGTGTTTACAAATGAGGTAGTAAAGCTGTGAGTGCATTCACACAATCTGACAAGTTTCTATGTTCAAAAAAGAACTTTAAGAAACAGAAGAAATGCACAAATGTGAACTAAAAAGATATTTAAAAAATAGCACGTACAAGTGTAACCTATGAAAACAGTGATGTAGGTCTTTGTTGAAACGACAGCTTATGTTGTGTATTAAGAACTTTAGAAACAGGAGTGAAACTGCAAGAGAAGAGAAAACAGTTGCACTTCTGGATATTGAACATCGCTGAACAGCTACAGACATGTAATGGTTTGACGTGGTGCAAAAAGAAGTATGTAAACATGTACAGATTCAAGAAAGTGCTGCATATAAAGTGCAAAAAGTGTGGATATTTCCAGATTCTGTAAATGTAACGGTGGGCAGACTGCTGATAGACACTGAGGTTCAGACGGTTAGCGTCAGTGTTTGGCAGAGTTCAGTTCTCTTATGGAGTAGAACCTGCTATCGAGTCTGTTTGTCTGTGATGTGATGGACCTGAAGCGAACCTGAACATAAAGGAAACTTGACATTAAAAGAGATCCGAGGGCTACTGTGACCGATTGGAGCTGCTGTGCTCCCAGCTGGCTTCTGTGTTAGAAACGAGCTCATCAATCGCACAGAATTTCACAAACTAACATTGCAAATGGTTTCTACACCCCAGATGTTTAGCTAAGAAGAATTTCTCTGACTGAAAGCGGTGAAATCATCGAGCAGTATGAATTGCAGGAGGGGAAAAAGCAGTGAACTCTCAGCAGAACTGTTATTAGCAGATAATGAAGTAAAATGAAGCATTAAAAGGCTCCGACATGATGAGTCAGTTTGCAGCTGAATGATGTGAGCCCGAGCCGCTGCTTCGCCTTTTGTCCACACTTGTATTTACGTTGAATACCAGATGGAGCGAGCTGGTGATCAGTGCACTCTGGCTCTGCTTTATATTCACAGCAGCAGCTGCAGGCTGTTGGAGGCCTGCTGCCTGACCGGCCGGCCAGTTGGCTCAGTCGGAAAAGACACTCAGAGTTTCTTTGAGAGCAGAGCAGAGATCAAGCTGCCGAGAGGCAGGAAAGAGGAGAAGAAATGAACAAGTTTTACAGAGAAGTCACGTCTTCTGTCCACTGTAAGCTCATCCGCCGCATTCTGGGTAATGAGAGCTGCAATAGTACGACTGCTTCTCTGTTGGCTGTGAATTAAAGAGCCATTTAAGCCAAACACCACAGTGAGTTACTCACTCCAGAAACAGCTCATAAAGCACAGGTGTTCTAGCTGTAATGTCTGACTGGATTCTCACAATACAACACCTGGAAAAAGAATTTGGGAGCAAGCATATGATTCTGTAAACACCAATCTCATGTTTTAGCGCGAATGCAAAATACTGAATTTGGTCGACAAGGTTTGGCCGGTAAACGTTTAGGGGACGACATATGCAACAAACGTTCTGTGTGATCAGTCGCTGCCACTACATACAGGACATAAACTGATTAGTTTCTAATTTGTCAAGTACTGTATATCCATTCAGACCATGCAGCATCATGAAGTGCTTTAATTCACATGAGGAATTTCATCTTTTTACACCCAAATCTGAGCTCACTGGGCTTCTCTGAGTAGTCAGAAATGAATCAAGCAGAACATTCAACCACTGCAGGTA
>NW_007578257.1:244188-262952 GCF_000690725.1 Stegastes partitus
AAAGAGCTTCTACATCCTGGTGTATTAACCATCACAGAAACATAGAAAATGATTTTGCTAATTACCAGTGCTGTTAATTTAGAGCAGCTGTGGCATAAACCTCACATTGGGTGGTGGTCTAATAAATTTGTTGAGCGCTGTATGTGAAAAAAATATTGTATAAACTGGACTGTGTCTCAGCAGGGGAGCTGCCTGTCATCACTCGTCTCTCTGCTGTTGTTTTCCGTCTGTCTCCTCCCCGCTGACTGTCCAGCAAAAGGCAAGAATGCCTCAGAAACAATCTTTAAAAAAGACTACAAGTTCAAAAGTGAGAAGAAATCCGGAGTTGGACAGAAGATTGCTCAGCTGTCTCTGGAGCTCATTCATCATGTCTGAAAATTCTCAGACACTCAGGTAACTTCCAGGTAATGGCAACCCTAAATGCTTCAGTGCAAGGCAATTATACTTCTTTTTTTTTTTTGGTTTTTGGAGACATTTTTCCTCTTATCCAAGAGGCTTCTTCAGTTCTAACTGACTGGTGGGGAGTCCCAGACATTTATTCTCACCTGAAAGTCCACCTGCCTCTGAAGGATAAGGGAAAGTGAAGTACGCCATCTATATAAAAATGGAATCTCTAAACGCCACTTATCAGGTCCTTAGACTGCAGTCCTGAGATCCCTTCCAGTTTTACCAACATTCACATCTCAAGTCATTTGAATGTTGTGCTGTTAGCAGGTCACCAGTCATGTGATTTGGGGTCACACATCTGGTTGAGATTCAAGATTAACTTTATTGTCCCAGGCGTGGGAAATTTGTCTTGGGCTATTTCACCCATCGCAAGTGGACACAAACAGGGAAAATACAGTTAGTAGATAAACTAAATAAATGTAATAAGTGTTTAAATGCCTGGAACCCCATCAGTCAACCAGAAGTCAAGAAGCTTGAAGGTACATTAATCAATACTTGAAGGATGCACAAATGAAAAAAGACTTCTGTGGTTCTTCTGTGTTGAGCTTGAGCCTCTTTTCTAACACCTATCTGACAGTTTTATGAGAATATAATACTAAAATCAGAGGCAGAGCACGCTGCTACTGGACATATTTAATGTGTTGCTGCAAATATTAACAGTAGTCGTGTTTCCAGAACATGTTCTTATGTGAATTTAGAAGTAACACATAAGTTAACGGAAATGGCAAAAATCTGAAAAAACTATCCTCAATTTCACGTAATGTTTGCTTGAGGTAGATTTTGCCTGTTTTTAAAACCAGCTAATCCACGTCACAGAAGATGGAAGCGCTTTGAATAAGTGCTGACTCAGCAAACATTTAACTCACATGACTGATCAGCTGCTTTTACTTCTTCCATTGTCTCCAGAGAGCAGGAAACATGGAAAATACTAGCAGATATGAAAATATAATTACAACTTGCCCACTTGAAAACAATTCCTGAAGACTTCTCTCCATTCGTCTCTCATAGACGGCCAAAGTTTTGTTTGTTTCTCCTCCTAGGAAAGCCGACTTTATCTGCAAAGCAGTCGCTGCAACCAAGCTTAAGTCATTCCTTTTTGTAATTATATAAAAAAAAGTCCAGTGATTTGATCAAGCTGTAAATCAGCAGAAAATGACTCAAACCACCACAAGTCCTGTTTATGTATTTATTTACTGCATATATGCAACATCCATACCATTTACATATAAATACCAGCTTTATGGAGCGTTTGGTTTTTTCATTCTAAACAGCCTGAAGCATCCACTGACAGCTGAACTGCTGCCATACTTTACATTCTTCTAAATGCACCCATGTTCTCCGGAGACCGACGTTCAAATTAGTGCACGAGTCAAGTTCACACCTCCAGAAACCCAACAAAAGTCATGGATTTGCCCTGCAGTGGTATTAATAAGGTATCGCTGTGTAGAGGTGCAGGTGGAGGGAGGGGAAGGTGTGTCTTTGCCCCGAGGCCACATTCAATGTAATCATGTGTATTTGAGGATCCTTGTCCTTGAAACTTGAAGCAGATTTACAAAACACTCCTGCAGCTTTTCCAGCCGGAAAATATTTAGTGCATGATAGCAAACTGCACAACCTAAAATAATAATGAACAAATATGTTTCTATGGAACACACAGGAACGCTGCATTAAAAACATGCTTGTTTTCACAGACTGAGATCAATTAGAGCCACATTTCACATATTTCTGTTCCATAAACATGTGAAAAATACAGCATGTATCTATGGTGATGCAAATGTTTTTCCCTTTCTGTACATATTCAGATAATCTCACTTCAGTTTTAGTTCGTGTTTATAATTCACATTTGTTCTGATAGAGCGAAACAAAAGTTCCCGCCTGAGTTTTAGTGTCTAGTTTCTTCTGCCAACACATTTCTTGTTTCCAGTTCTATGATTTTTTTCTCTTGACTTGTTTCTGTTAATGTCGGCGTCTCTCTAAAGAGGAAGCGCCTGCAGCTACATTTAAACTCCGAGACCTCACACGTTTCCTAAACTTGTAATATTGAGCATCTTTTCGTTTCCTTTAAATGCAAAGCATGATGACTGACATGAAGCTCAGCTGAACTCCAACCTGACTTTTTCTAACCTCTTATCCGAGATGAGCAAGTTTCTCTTAGAAATATAATGTACGATGATGAACACACAGAAACACGTGTCAGTCTCGCAACACAGTGGAAAAGAAAAAAAAAAATCATCAACATACTTTTTGAAATACAGCAAATATATGTAAAATAATAAAACTGTTTGCTGTTTTGAATACAGTAAAAATAAGTGATTTTACAGAGGGCTGCAAGGTGGAGCAGTTGCCTCGGAGCAAGAAGGTCGCTGGTTCGCGTCCCAGTGAGGACACCCGGGATCTTTCTGCGTGGAGTCTCCATGTTCTCCCCGTGCAGCGTGGGTTCTCTCCGGGTTCTCCAGCTTCCTCCCACAGTCCAGAAACATGCTGAGGTTAATTGGTGATTCTAAATTGTCCATAGGTGTGAATGTGAGTGTGCTTGGTTGTCTGTCTCTAAGTGTAGCCCTGTGATAGACTGGTTACCTGTCCAGGTGAACCTGCCTTCAGTCGCCCCCGCCACCCTCATGAGGATAAAGTGGTGTATAGATAATGAATGGATGGATGATTTTACAGACAAATGTAAAAGAATTAGTTCTCATTTCTATCAATACAGATGTTTGATGTGGATGTCACAGTTTTTGTCTGTTTCAATATGCTGTAATTTAACATTTTTATTCAGTATTTTCATAAGATATGAATACTTGTATTTAACAAAACAAGGGAAATCTATAAAATACAGGAAATTGTTCAAAAAATCTGTTAAAAAATTATGAAAAAAAGTTGTCATTATTTAGGTTAGCTTTGTAAATGCTAAGACAGTTAGCCTGACTGTTTAAAAGGTATAACGAGTAAAACATAAACAAATGAACATATTATACTCCTGTTTTAATGGTGAACTCTAAATTAACTAAGTTTATTCTGTGACATTACTAATGATTTGTAATTTAACAAAACAGAGAAAATCTATAATAGAACAGCACATTTTTGAAAAATTATAGTTGAAAACTATTTAAAAACATGCCCTTTTTTATAATAGTGAAAGAGAGGAGGCAGTTATTGTACACAACGACAAACAGGCTACAGTCAGAATTCATCCTTCTTCCCGTTTGGCTTCATCCACTAAACCTTTTAAAACGCACCTCAACTATCATAACGATGTCACAGAAGTGTTTCAGGTGTATAAGTGGCAGCCCTGATTAAGTCTACACAGCAAAGGAAGACGTAATTAGCAGCTGATCATAGCATTCAGGACTAATTAGATCCAGTGCCCTGATATGATCAAATAAACTTTAAGAACTCATCTGGGACAAACTGAGCTCCATTAAAACATGAAAACAAGTGAGCAGCACTTAAATTACCTCCACATCCTTCAGACGCCAATCCTCTGACAATCCATGATTAATCAAGTGCCTATCTGAGGAGATTAAATCTAAGAATATGTGATATTAATCAGGGATTGACAAAAACACCTATCAGCCAGACACTTTACCGACTCATATAATTACCTCTGCTGTCTGGTTTTAATGAACTTCACCAAGAATTAATGACTGAAAAACCTCAAAAAGGTGCACAAAACACCCGTCGCTAACTAGATCTGGACTCCTTTATTCCGGGGGTTTAAGGGAAGAGGTAGATTGTTAGTGACGGTAAGAAAGCCTCGGGTGTGGATAGTTCTGCGTTGTTTAATCCGTATGTGACAGATGGTGTGAAATGCCTTCAGGCTGCCAGTCAGATGAAGACAGCAGCAGGTTTCACCAGAGAGGCATTTCCTGCCGCTGCTGGGTGGACTACAGGTGAGCTGTACTTCATCTGATCTTTCAGAACAGAGAAATGAGGTTTTCTTGAGCTGACAGTTTCCTCTCTGTCTGCAGCTTTATGTCTTTATCTCTCCTGGAATAAAAAAAGATAAAAAATCTGTATATTTGGACGTCGGTGTTGTCAGAGTAGTGTTCTAAATGCATCTGTAGACAAATTCTAGGACTCCACCCAGATTACATCAATTATAATAAGACAGACGTCATTGGTTTTGGTTTCTGCGACATCCCAGTGACCCCAACTGCCCACTTTATGTTAATACGACAGCAGATATTGTCTGGTCAAATAAATTAGTAACCTTTATCATTTTGGGAAATAGACGTCTTTGTTTCTTTGTTAACATTAAATAAGAAGGGAGTGATTTGACAGCAGTTCACCAGCATTGCTTAAACAAAGATAGTAAATTGTGGCAGGTCTGATAAATACTTGTCACTTGCAGATAACAGTATGGCACACATTTATAAGAGATATAGAGCAACTATTTAAGCTTGATTTAGCAGAAAGGGGACAACAGCTCGCCTGTCTCTCTAAAACATCCCATTAACCCTGTCCAGGACTTTCATGGTGTCATACGTAGAAGGTCTTTTGGGGTCCATTAGACCCCAAGAAAGAATATGTGCAAAATATTTGTTGGTATCCATTACAGATTTTTATACTATGTTAAATACATTTTCTGACAAGTTGACGTATTTTTGGTTCCAAATTCATGACAAATGTCCCTCTTTTCATATTAAAAAATTAAAAAATTAAAAAACAATACCTGTCACCAAAAACAAATGGTCTGGGGTCCAAAAGACTCCAAAAGTCCTGAATAGGATTAAACTGTCTACAAGAAGGGCCAGAGCCGTCTCTATTTTCTGAGGCGGCTGAGGTCCTTCAGCATCTGCCAGACGATGCTGAGGATGTTCTACAAGTCTGTGGTGGCAACACAACAGACTCAGGAACTGGACTCTCTGACGGTGGCGTCTGCGAGGAGGATGTTGTCCAAAATCAGGACTATTCTGGACTTTCCGTCTCATCCTCTCCACAACATGCTGACCAACTGCACCTTAACTGTAAATCTGTTTTTTTAGAGGTTGATATTTTTTGTACTTTCATATTTATTTATCTATTACCTTTTATGTATCTTTTTTATTCTTTTTTTAAAATTTATTTTACTCTTATTATATTTCTCTTTCTTCTTGAGCGGAAACGTGAATGTAATAAAAAAGAATTTACCCCTCGGGGGTAGATAAAGTCTATCTGTTTCTGATCAGCCCTAAAGCAGGCTTGGAGGGCATCTGTCTTTGTGCTAAGCTACGCTAATCAGCTCCCAGACTGTTATAGAGGTCCTGGTCTTCTCATTAAACCTTTGACAAGAAAACAATAAGCATGTATTTACAAAAGCATCAAACCTCTCAGTGAAGATCTATGAACCAATAAGGCCGATGACGTTGGACGAGCAGCTTAACAGTCACACAGTGTTTTGTGGATTTGCTGTAGCACCAAATGAAGTGTGTTACTGTCTAATGGGATGGAGTTACAGGTGTGTTTGCTGACCATCTGCTGTCTAACTGTTAACCGCCGCATTCGTGTTAATGAAACAGTTTAGCTAGCTACCCGAGGCCCATGCTAATGCTAAGCTACAATTTTCCACCACAGGCTGGGAGCTGAGCTTCTGTCAGCAGAGCAGAGACGCTGCTAATGCAGCAGTAGGAATCTAATCACATGCTTCCAGCAACATTCAAACTAAAGTGGTGATCAGTGATGCTCTGCTTTGAGTATAAATGCATTTTAGAGGAGGCAGTAAACACTGACAGATCTCATGGCCTGATAAAGTTGATGCGACTGTATTTGTGGAAATCTGCTCCAGTGGACCAGATGTTTCTGGCAGCTGGATTAAATACAGTGAAGAAGTCACGGCATCATTTAGATCGGCTATGAGGAATACAGTCATGATTCGATTGTCCGACCCTTAACAATCCTAAACCTGCTATCCGACAGGTTTTTAGGAAAAATTAACAGAACCCATAAAAACAGCCTTAACATACCGACAGTCTTGGATTCCGACTCCGACATGACATTTAATGTCACCAATCAGGATGACGGCGTATTATCTGACTGAACAATCCCACAGATTGACTACGTTCACACTGCAGGACTTAATGCGCAATTTGGATTTTTTTGTGAAATCCGTTTTTGTGCAAGTTTGTTCACATTTCCAATTAAATGCGACTTGTATGTGATCTGCTGTGTGAACTTCATACGACCCAAAAATGTCCCACATGTGCAGAAGCACAGGGATGGTAATGATGGAGCGTATCTTGCCCACCACTCCCCCGCTGCCGCCGCCGCCACGACCACCACGACCACCACGACCACCACGACCACCACGACCACCACGACCACCGCCGCCACCGATGGTGGAAACAGAACTGTGAGCACTAACTAAACCAGCATCAGCAGCCAAATACTGTCTGTGTGGTCACTTCCATGCCGTGGGTGAACTCTGACAGGGTGGAATTGGCTGGAACGTGCATAATCGCACCGGTCAATTAGGCGTGAAATCCAGCGATGCGTAGTGTTCTAACAACACACTTGTTAATATGACAACTATGAACAATAAATATTAACAACAAATGAGCCTTCCAGCATCAAGCCCTCCTCGTATCTCGACCTCCGTCTTGACAATCCGACAGCCTTGATATCTGACATAGAAGAAGGTTTTACATTTAGTGTCGGATTATCGAGTCAAAATCAAACTGCTGAAAACAGATGGATGACATAACAGGTTATTATTGCGGAAGACTGCAGCTTGTTGTGATTAATACTTTGATTATGTCAAATCAGTTGTCATGTTTTGGGTTTTTTGTCATTGCATTATGATTAAATAAAAATTCAAGTAAACCCTTCCTTTACCTGTTTATCACATTCCTCATACAGTCAGGCTGATTTTGTAATGGACATTAAATGTAAGTGATGAAAGCTGCTCTATCAGTATACAACATGAACAACATTTGCTGCATTTCATTCATTTCAACTAATAATTGACCACTGGTTGTTGACTATTAGTAAATTTGCATTCGTATTTGTGTAATTTCTGACTAAGCAGAACTTGAAGGATGCTGTTTGTGTAACTCTGTGCGGTACTGAGGCCTGGATGCAGATGAATCAACCCTGATCCCTCCATGACTTATCTGGTCTGACCTTCCCTCCCCTTGTAGTAACTCCTCCTGTCTAATGCTATAAATGTACTTGCTGCTTTTACACAAATTGCCTGGTTCAACAACGGTTAAAACAGCCTCTAGGTGTTTTATAAGCCTGGATTTATGAAGCCAGGCCGGCGAAAGAAAGGAGAGTAGCATTAAAAGCGAGCTCGGTATAACTCTTCCCTGTTTTATCCTTGAAACACTAACGTTAGACGACTACAGGCGGCGGCTTCGCTAATCCTGTTGGTTTCTCTTTCAGGCCATTTCAGGTTTCTGTTGTTTGGGAACAAAGCAGACGTGACTGTCCTGAAGCTGCCGGTCGCTTCGCCGCAGCAGGAATTAACACGCCTACCGCTGGATTACAAAAGCAGCTCTGCTCTTACAAAACAATTAGACATCAAAATAGCGCAGCTGAGACGGAAATAAGACTCGTTGCATTTAATGACATATTCTTTTTTCTGTCTTCTGTATCACAGTAATACGTTTAATTAAGCTGGAGGCAATAACGAAAAGTGGAAGCTGTGGCGAGTTAATAGTGTGCAGCAGATGAACGGTGTTTGAAGCTGAATAGTCAAAGCTGAACTCCTGAAATATGAACCTATGAAAAAATACCAGCGTTTTTTTTTTTGTTTTTGTCCATATTTCTTGTATTAGCTGCAGATGTGAGCGTCTGATGCTCTGTTGACCAACAATGAGGACTGCAGGGGTCAAAGCTCGCTGCTAACAAATGTGTAAATGGCTTAAAAGCATCTTTCTTATGATTTTATCTGCATTAAAGTGAGCGGATCCTCTTACTGTCACTGTTGTATTTACTGTAAAAATGATGCATTTGCTACAGCAACATGATATCATTGATGCTAATCCATTGATCAACTCGTGCAGTTTACTGGAACATGAATGGATATGTCATTTTCACGTGCAACAATCTGAGAATGAAAGTCCAGGAAGCTCGATACTCTTTAAGGAGGATAAAATTTCAGTTTTTGAAGTGCGCTGTTGGAAAAAAAAAAAAATTAATCAACGCGTCAATCAGGGCTCTGTGGATAACTGGAGCATAAGTGGTTTCCACCGGAGCGCCGCAATTTTTGTGTATTAATGGTTTTATAAAGAAAAAGCGGAAAAGAGGTTCCATTAAACCTGAAAATAGCATTTCAATTTTCCTCCTTCGTGTTTTTTTGAGAGAAGCTTTGTCGGAACCCAAATCATCAGCGCAATTATGGCAAGGAAATTAATCATGTAGTTCATAAACGACTTACTCACAAGAGTTTAATATTGGATTCACTTTGAATTGTATTTTTGTTGTAATTAGACGTTATTGAAATTATATTGGTTTGCTCTTTTCAGTCGCAGGTGCCAACGTGCAGCTCTTCCTCAGCATCAGTGCAACGACTGTATTCTGTAGAGCAGAGAAGAAGAAAAAATAGCCCCATTTACCCAGAATACTGGTGAATACGGAAACAAAAAAAAGCAAAAGAAAAAAAAAGCAGCCAAATAGAAGCCAGACAGACTGAGTGACAGGTGTGTTAGCAGAACTCATTTCAACTCCAACTTCTCTTTGAAGTAACACTTGATCAACACTTCAAATAAAGAAAATAAAAGAGAAAAACTGAGCAGAAACCAGAGCGACCAGTTAATAAGAAAACAGGTTGACGGAGCTTTTTTATGCCCAACCAGCTGGATGACTGCAGGGGAAGCCTGCAGCAGAGGACCAGGACGCCGAGTTTACTAAGAGCTGAGGGAAAACTGGGAACAGCCAAGATTTAATTCTAAGCGGCCATTTATGAAATCTGCTTCTGAAAAGCTCTTCCACTTAACTCTGTAAAGACCTGACAGACTTCAGTGGAAATAGCATAAGACTATTTTATTTTTTCTGCCAGTGTGGGTAACACAGAGTAATCAAGGACCAACTAAATACAGATTTTGGTTGTAGATACAGAAACCACACTAACATAAACGAGAAATAAACAACTTTAAATACGACATGAGTTCTGTGTCAAGCATCACGTTGGCTCCAAAGCAGAGCAAAGTCATTTCACTCAGCTGGTTCCGACACCAGACTCGTGTACAGACTCTGTAAAGACGTACTTACTACAAAAAGCTTCCCAACACAAAAACACAGAGGCAGGTGAAGTTCAGAGTGAGAGATACCAGCAAGAACTGGCAGAAAAGACACAAACTGGGTTCCACCAGTGGTGTGCCGTCAGGGCCAGCAAGGCCTTCTCTGCTGGTCTAAACTCGATCAGAATCACTGACTTAGGTTGTAATGTTTTCCCATTAATCAGTCTGTTCTCTTGGTTTCCTGGTGTGTCTCTGGGCTGTGGTGCTTCCAGCAGTCTATGTTTAGATTAGAGCTTTTATCCAATCATATTTCAGCCATCATGTGTTGCCAGGGTCACAGAAATTTGCAAAAATACAGGATCTGGAGGTGTAGACAGTGTGATGACCCCTGAGGTCATCTTGTGTGTGGTTCTAGTTGGGCTATTGGTTCTGTGAGTGGCTGTTTGAGGTAATCAGGAGCACCTGTGACACCCAGTGTGTTCCTGGGTTAGTTAAGGGCTGACTGCAGTCTAATCTTTCTCTACTCTGCTTCCCTCCGCAGGTATTGCATCGGTCTGGTCATGGGTTAGTTTTCTTTGTTTAGGACATTTGCATTTACAACAACATTGCACCGACAAAATTCATGGATACATCACGGACACTCACCACTGACTCTATGTATTCTCACAACCCCATATTGGTTTGGTTTTTAATTTGATACAATTTAAGGGAATAAAGATAAGCTTTCATTTTTGAATCTTGGTGTGTCTCTCTTTTTGCTGCAGCCGTCTTGAGCCCGGTCATAACAACAGTTAATAAAAATATGTATAATTTCCAGTCCTTAATACACATAATTAGCTTCCCAGCAAATATCTGCATATAATATTGATTACTGAAGTAATAATGTTGTTTTTAGCAGATTTAAATGCAGGACAAACAGTGTAACTGTCAAACATTGTAAAAGAATGAAGCTAATCGTCACAATTAGGTGGATGATCAACGCCCGGGGTTTCTGATCGTAGCTATAAAAGCTCCTTGTTCCTCACAGGAAGACCAAACAATTTAAAACAACAATACAGACGAAGGCAGGAGGGAAAACTGGAGAAAAAACTGCCAACTGTGTGAATGAGTAAGTTATTTATTAATATCACTGCGCCGTCGTTAAGGCAAGAGTAGCTCTGACTGTAATTAGGCTACAAGAGTGTTTTCCATTATCTGTGTTGATTATGTGTAGATTGTTGTTATGGTGTGTGACACTGTTTTATCCTCATTCTTTTAACTGCCACCGTGATGAAGTTAAACTTTCTCAGGAGCAAAAATAGCAAATATGAAAACATGATTCAAAGCAGTAGGTAACTTTTATAATAAATACATCTTGTGGTGCTTTAGCTGTCTCTGTTATTACATTTACATTACAGTGACAAGCTCCTCAGTTCTATGGTTTATGTTCAGACTCAGACTTAACAAATTAAAAAATACAAAGAAAGAAACAAGGAAAAAGTCAGAGAAGTGATCATATTTCAAACTGACAGACACAAAGGATGAAAGAAATGTTACCACACGTCTTTAAGGAATGAAAACACTCCTCCATCTTCACAGAATATCATTCACATATTCTGGATATGAAAGTCTGAACAGGACACTTGATTATTAAATCTGAATATCTGCACCAGTGGCGGAGTTGAAATGATGAATGACGAGGACGGAGGCGCTCATAATGGAAACAATGGAGGTGAAAATCAAACTTTGCAGGTGACTGAGAGTTTGTCTTTTTAAAAAAAGATCTTAAATAGCCATTTAATTTATTCAGACAGGCTAGTGTGAAAAAACTGAACAGCTCTCTTCTTTGTTAACATTCTCTTTCCACTCAGACGACTTTCGTACACACAATGTCTCACCGGAGTAAAAAAAAAAAAAAATCAAAGCAAATAGTGCAAATTGTGGGATCTTTAGAAGCTGCATTAGGTTTATCTCACCTCAGCAGTGGAAATGTCTCATTTGAGATAAGAGACAGCGGAGCTCCTTAAGCTTCCTCAGACATATGAAGGATATACAATCACCATTTCTGTTCTCAAATCCGGCGCTGAGAAGTGTCTGCTAAATGCCTTTCTACCTGAAATGTCATGTTGATCTGATAGATTATCTCTCACCGTGCACATTCTTTTCATGTCTCCTGATAAGTAAGAAAATCCCACGCCGAGTTCCACCTGAGGTAAAGTTAGTAAATTACAGCATATATGCAGCGTCACTGTGACATTGACTTTTCTCATGAATGTGTCAGAGACGACACAACCACGATGCCGTTTCTGCTAATTGTCTCCGTCTTTTCAAGCGAACACGCGATCGAACCGCAACCTTGTTTATTCTGAGACACTCAGAAAGAGATAAAAAGAGAAACGGAGTCAGTGAGGCAGGGATTCGCCTGCAGATATTTTCCACAGACAACCAGATGGTGCAGTAATTTCACTGAGGACAGTGAGACAAATACAGGAGTCAACAGAGAAATGTTTACCTGCCATTAAATCTGCGAGCACCTACGGCTGTTCAGGCAGAGGAGTGTGAAGAAGAATGGGCCGAGGTCGACAGAAACCGACTGGAATATACTGCTGCAATTATGTCTGTGTCCAGGTACCTGTGGAGCGATGGCTGGACTCGTGGGGAACAGAGTAATGCAAGGCGGCAAATACTAGTGCAAGGTTCATAAATGAAGAACGATTTATGCTGAGTGGACATTGAACAGTGAAGTGGAATATTGCAGGAAAATATGTTAATTCATATGTTCAAGTTCATTTGTTAAACTATTCATAGTGCTTACCTGAGTAACAGTTTACATTTATGTTTGCAGGATTACTATTTACACATTTCAACATTTTCATTTGTGTGTGCACAAGCGGCTCAGTTAATCGGTGAATCTGCTGTTGTATAATACACTTGTATTTGCCTAGTTTGGTTCTGCCTCCTCCTGATTGGTTAGTTTGGTCAGGTGACAGTGTGTGTCAGGAAGTGGTTGTGGACGCCGGCATGTGAAGAGTAAAGATCGCTGTTTTGAGTAAGAAATCCGTCTCCATCCTGCTGTCTCATTATTAATCAGAGTGATCCATTAACCATCAACGAACCCTCACGTTACACGAGCATCGAACCTCTGGACTGAGCTTGACGCTGCTACGGGACTGAACTGTGCTTCAGTGAAGATCTGAACCTGCAGCTTAAGGTGCTTTGAGACAATCTGACTACAAGAATCATGCAAGTTTATTGCAACTGTGCAACATGGGTCTTTAACCATAGATTGATCTCTGCCGCTCTCCCCACATTCAGCCAGTGTGTGGACTGCCAACCGGAGACGGTGGGGCCTTGGACCGGCTGAGTACGGACACCAGGATGCATATTACTTAATTATTGTTATTTTCTTGTAATTTCTGTATTTCTGGGTGCTGCTGTGGTGTGTAAATTTCCTCTGATGCCGGATCAATAAAGTGGTATTCTATTCTATTCTATTGTGATAAAATCATTAAAAAAAACAGGGCTACACTGACGTGACATTGTGCATTACATATGTGGTGTATTTTAGTGTTATGTTAATAAGAGTGGCTCATGTAATCCATCTGTACTTTGTCTAAACTTTACTGAGAATTAATACACGTCACCTAAACTGGACAGAGTCGCATTAAACCCTAAATATAACACAGCAATGCTCATCCAACCCGTTCATGTAGGGAAGATCTGCAAAACACAGCTCAGACGTTAATTAGTGGTAAATACTTGACAGTTTTACTTTGGCAAAATTAAAAGGCATAAAGATGCAAAACAAATTCTCTCTGCAGGGTCTGCATCTCAGAGTTTTCAACAGACCGTACATCTGTGTGCACAAAACACACACACACACACACACACACACACACACACATTAATCCAGTTTGAAGTGTACCTTCAACTGAGTGTACCTTCAGGGGTTTTTGGAAAAACATCTGCTGCATGAAAAGCTTCCGCATTACTTTTGTTAGTCAGGGAGCTATTCAGCATATTTATGTACGACATGTACGCCTGTAAAAAAAAATGACAGCATCTTCTATTTTTATACATGTAAGATCTGCAAAGCACAGCTAAAAATGCTAATTAGTGGTAAATGCTTGTCAATTTTACGTGAATAAATCAAAAAAATATTTGAAAAGGGGCATAAAGGGCAAATTAAATGGCATAATTCTTGAGTTTTTATTACAGTTTATCTGTGTGCAAAACACAATTAAAAAAAAAAAACTTAGCTTGGAGTGTACCTCTGAGTTTTCAGGGGTTTTTGGAATAAAGTCTGCTGTACAAATAACATCTTTGCATCGCTTTTGTTGGTCGGGGAGGTATTCAACGTATTTAGAAGCGAGTGAGCAAACCTACTTTTTTTCTGCAACACTTTTCAAAACCCACTACGACCGGATCCCTGAGTAGAGCAGCTGGATGGACGGACCTTTTAGAAAGCTTTCCTGCTGAACACCAAGGACATTTCAGAAGAGACTGCAGAACGGTCACTGAAGAGTTCAGAGCTGCAGCTTTTTCTCCACCAAAGGTTTCACCCAGAGAGGAATTTCATTTCAAAAAAACCTTCTTGATTCTTTGCAAATCAACCTCCGGGACCTTCACTAATCTTTTACCAGATCTGGTTGTACAGGATGTGGAAAACTGGCACAGTTGGATAAAGAGGTCTGAGGACTAAAAGTTCATCTGTAAGGTCGAACCAAAACAAATCTTCAGTTGGAGCAAGTATTGAGAGATTGCTTTTGCTGTCTCTGCCAAGGCCAGTGGCCTTTCCTGCGATTGAAAAAAAGTTGTCCAAAGCTGCACCAGAACTCACAGGATTCTTCCTTTGCTCCGTCTCTCCAGAGTTTCTTGTAATTCGGTCATGTGGCGTTTTCACAAAAAAAAAAAACTGCAATAAACCACATCCCTGCCTTTGCTTGTAAATTATTTGGTGACATTTCCTTTAAAATAAAACTGCACATTGTCATTTCTGCACATTTTCTCTTCCCAAAGCATTTCAGCTAACACAAGCAAAAAAATCCAAATGTGTTGCATTTCATGTCCGGTTACGTGGTGCTCTTAAAATCTGAAGCTGCTTCTGTGCTGAGATTTATCTGCAACAAGCTGCTGCAGGAGGTAATCTCAGTGTTGTGTAGGAATCCTGCAGTAGGTGGACTCAGGAGAGGGTATTTAAAAGTTTTATTAAGTTCTAGAGTCAACATTGGCAATATCTTTATAACTTATAGCTCACTGTTCTTTGTTTTTTTTATTTATGTCAGTATAAACCAGACAACTTTGCCTCTGGCTGCGGTGTTTTAATGGGTTTACTCTCATGGTGAGCGCCTGTACTGGCAGTGCTGATTGCTGCGTAAATTATTAGAAAATACTTTTATTAGCAAATTAAAGGACTAAAATGTTGTGAAGTCATCCCTGTATCCGACATGTCAGCATCATCTTCAGCAGAGAAAGAAGACAGCAGTAAAAAAGTCAGAAGAAAAGAAGCGATTGAACTCTAACATGAAGGCAGAAAAAGCACCAAATCGTCCTCCTGCTGAGAATCTGGAAACTCTAACCAGAGGTCTGACTGAGAAAAACGCAGGTCATCATTTAAACCCCACAAAAACATAAGAACTTTAGCAAACCAACACTTTACTGCAGCAAACTGTTCCTGGCTTCATGCTTCAGGGAGCTAAATGTGTCTTTTTCTACCTGTTTTAAACGGACTGGCATTGGGCTCTAAGCTGCAGCTCTAATTTTACTTCACTTTGGTTTTCTTGTTTGTGGATTTGATCCGTTTTTCTGTTTCTGCCCGTTTGAATGGCTGTTTGTTGGGGTTCGTATCCAGCTGCGGTGCCCTCAAGAGTGTCGTGAAGCGTGATATTAGACCCTGAGCTCCACAGCGGGAGGCTTCGGAGTCCTAACAACCTCAGAGCGTCCGCGATCCATCAGCTGTGACTGACGGCTCGAGCAAAACGCCGCGTAGAGAGAGAGAGCGACGCCGCCTCTGTGGTGTGAAACGCCGAGCAGAGGGTCAATGTGCTAAAGCTGCCGTTAGGACAAAGTCACCGTCTGCAGATTACTGAACACTCTGAAAACACTGATCGGTCTGGATGAGACTGAGTGAACCTGTTAGGACAGTGGACACAGATCACTGGACAACATGATGACACGAGTCCAGGTTCAATCGACAATCTGAGTAAAGACAATAAGGGAAAGGTCCCATGAGGTTCACCGAACGCTACGCTATAGAAAAAATACCTGAAGATACAGTCACAGCAAAAATCCTACTGTGCAAGCAAGCAGGAAACGTTCCCACAACGCTGGCTAACGTCACCCACAAGCTCTGATATTATTTTAAAGAAAACATTTTAACCTCATGAATGTTTTAAGGATTTTTCTCCTTTCAAATAATGATCCTGTGAGGTTAAACATTTTAACTGGAACATTGGGAGGATGTTTGGAGGATGTTGGTACATGATCGCAAATGATGAATGTTCTTAAACTAACATTCAAAAAACATCAAGATGTTATTAAGGTCTTAGAAGAAATGTTTTAAAAATGTTCCTGTGATGCGCTATATTAACAACTGTAGGACATTTTGCCTAAAGTGTTCTAAGGATGTTGCTGAGAGAACACATACAGAATGTTCTTCCATAAAATATTCCCACAATGCCCCGTGATAACAAAGGTTCACAATGCAACATTCGGGAAATGTTTTAGGAGCATTTTTAGTAGTCTGTGGAGAAAACTTTATCCTGCTATTAGAATGAACATTCTGGGAAAACCTCCGTCTGAAAACATTACTAGAACTCTGTAGAACTTTGTCAAAACTTTTAAAAACAAAAATGATCTCACTTGGCATATTGTTTTCTTTTTTTTTAAATGAGGGGCATTTGCCTTCTCCTAAAGCAAAACAAAACAAACAAAACAAATACCTAGCAAGTATGAGATGAGGGTCAGAACAAATCACATGTATCTGTGCTTCAATCAGTGCTTCTGTTCATGTATGCGGGCTGCACCGTCGCCTCACAGCTACAAGATCCCGGCTCGTGTCCCAGTCTGGGATCTTCCTGCGTGGAGTCTCCATGTTCTCCCCGTGCAGTGTGGGTTCTCTGGGTTGTCCGGCTTCCTCCCACAGTCCAAAAGCATGTTCAGGTTAATTCTAAACTGAATGTGAGTGTGCTTGGTTGTCTGTCTCTAAGTGTAGCCCTGTGATAGACTGGTTACCTGTCCAGGTGAACCTGCCTTCACCCTGAGTCAGCTGGGATAGACTCCAGCCCCCCATGACCCTAGTGAGGAATAAGCGGTGTATAGATGCGTATGGGTGTATTCAGTTAAAATATTTTAGATTTCAACACAAAGACTCTTGATGGGCAATTTGCTCGTTGAATTTTTACCGAGATTTAATATTTCTTACATGCGATCATGTGAAATGTTGCTGCATGACTTTATGTGTTATGACACGTGTAAAGACAGAAATTCAGGCATCCTGCAGGACATCGAGTTCACGATATCCCTCATTACCTTCATTTTCCTACACATTCATTCACTGACGTCACCAAGCTGCTCTTTGACCAGTAACTTCTAACAAAGTTCCTCAAGATTTACTGTCATTATGCTGCTTTTTTTCTTCTTCACAGATTTCATTCAACACCCCTCATGCAGTAAATGAACATTTAAAATCAGTGTAGTGCCCCTTTAAATGAAAAATGAGGGATAAGAAAGGGGACTGCAGCCTCACTGCTCTGGTTTTGTATGACAGTGTGGTTGGAGTCATTTAATGATACTGGAGCACCTCTGAACTGGTGTCGCAGCTCAGACCTTTAAAGAGGAAATTGGTCGCATATACATTTGGACAATTACTCATTTCTAATAACCTGTTTCACACTCCTTGGTAATAACATCATTTCCTGCTCTTCACTAACTCTTAATGCATTTAGCACTGCCTTAGGCTACAGTCTCCATTCAGATCAAATTTCTGCTCCACATATGTAATTTCCTCCTCCGCCTCCTCCTGTCTCACCGTCTCTACACCGTCTTCTTCTGTCTGTCTGTCATCAGCTCCTTCTCTCTCCTCTTTCTCCCGCTTCACTCCTCTTCTGTCTTCCTTCCTGTCAGTCTCTGTCATTTTCCTCCGCAGGGTTTCTTCCTGTCACAGCCGGCACTTGTTTCCCCTCCACCAATCTCCTGCTGACAGCAGCAGAGCTGATCTGAGCAAACTATTTCTCCTCCCATGTAAACATCCATTACTGACCGCCGAGGGAGAGGGGGAGGGAGAGGAGGGGAAAGGGGGAGGATGTAAGACGCCACAAGGTGTTTGTATCTTCAGCAAAACAAACCTTGTGAAAGCTTTGACCTCAATTCCACAACAGGTGAGGACAATTCCATGCAGCGGTCTGCTTCCATTACAAAAACTCTGAGCAGTAGCTGTTCCCAGCAGCAGCTCGCTAAAGCAGAAGACACACAAAGTGGGATGACGAGTGTCTGCATGAATTGAATTAACAACTTCTATTGATAGAATCTGTATGTAGATACCAGCTAATCAAAGCAATCACAGTCAAAGCCGAATTAATAGATTTCTTTGCCAACAGGAGACAGAAAAACTCCTCAACCAGCCAGCAGGAACACCAGCAACAGCTCCATGAAGTTCTTATCGATAAAATGTTTGCATACAATCGGTAAGTTACACACCGAGCAGACACAAAGCAACTCCAGCATTCATCTGATGTCATGTTTCTGGACTCCTGATGACCATAGCTTGCTGTGGTGACTCGTCTTGTTCTGTTTTGTTGGTTCACAAACTCCTGAGAAAAATATGCAGCTCCCAGATGTTTTGTGATCACAGACAGCTGCTGAAAAGGGCTGCAGGAGACACGTTCATTAGAAGCTGGATTTACAGAGTGCACAACAATGTGAACGGAAAGTTCTGGCTGAACATCAGAAACAATATCAGATATGATTTTTTTAAATTATCAGCATTATGTTTTTTTTGTTTTTGTTTTTAACCAAATTCCTGATAAAATAGAAATGTGTAAAAACGCAAAAAAAGTGATGAGTCTGTGTGTGTCGCCATCACTCTGTGGTCTCCATTATCTGAGTGGCTGTGCATTACAGTATCAGCCAATAAACACTGAAATGTCAAAAAATGCTCTTTTAATTAAAAAATAAATAAATAAA